>NW_026600483.1:0-234178 GCF_029448725.1 Salvelinus fontinalis
TCTCTCTCTCTCCACCCCTCTCTCTCAACCTCTCTCTCTCTCCACCTCTCTCTCTCTCTCTCTCTCTCTCTCTCAACCTCACTCTCTCTCAACCTCTCTCTCCCTCTCTCTAACTCTCTCTCTCTCTTTCTCTCCACCCCTCTCTCTCTCTCTCTCTCTCTCTCTCTCTCTACCCCTCTCTCTCTCTCTCTCTCCACCCCTCTCTCTCTCTCTCTCTCTCCACCCCTCTCTCTCTCTCGCTCTCTCCATCTCTCTCTATCCCTCTCGCTCTCCCTCGCTCTCTCTCCCTCCCCCCTCTCTCTCCCTGTCTCCCCCTCTCTCTCTCTCTCTCCCCCTCTCTCCCTCTCCCCCCTCTCTCTCTCCCCCTCTCCTCTCTCTCTCTCGCTCCCTTTCTCTCCCTCTCCCCTCTCTCTCTCTCCTTGATCCATCTCCCTCTCTCCCCCCCCTGCTCCCTCTCCCTTTCTCTCTCCCTCTCGCGCCCCCTCTCTCTCTCCCCCTGTTTCCCCTCTCTTTCCCTCTCCCTCTCTCTCCCTCTCTCTCACTTTCTCCCCCCCTCTCTACAGACAGGTGTGTTATGTTTATTACAGTGTGTCTCCAGACAGGTGTGTTATGTTTATTACAGTGTGTCTCCAGACAGGTGTGTTATGTTTATTACAGTGTGTCTACAGACAGGTGTGTTATGTTTATTACAGTGTGTCTCCAGACAGGTGTGTTATGTTTATTACAGTGTGTCTACAGACAGGTGTGTTATGTTTATTACAGTGTGTCTACAGACAGGTGTGTTATGTTTATTACAGTGTGTCTACAGACAGGTGTGTTATGTTTATTACAGTGTGTCTCCAGACAGGTGTGTTATGTTTATTACAGTGTGTCTACAGACAGGTGTGTTATGTTTATTACAGTGTGTCTACAGACAGGTGTGTTATGTTTATTACAGTGTGTCTACAGACAGGTGTGTTATGTTTATTACAGTGTGTCTACAGACAGGTGTGTTATGTTTATTACAGTGTGTCTACAGACAGGTGTGTTATGTTTATTACAGTGTGTCTACAGACAGGTGTGTTATGTTTATTACAGTGTGTCTACAGACAGGTGTGTTATGTTTATTACAGTGTGTCTACAGACAGGTGTGTTATGTTTATTACAGTGTGTCTACAGACAGGTGTGTTATGTTTATTACAGTGTGTCTACAGACAGGTGTGTTATGTTTATTACAGTGTGTCTACAGACAGGTGTGTTATGTTTATTACAGTGTGTCTACAGACAGGTGTGTTATGTTTATTACAGTGTGTCTCCAGACAGGTGTGTTATGTTTATTACAGTGTGTCTACAGACAGGTGTGTTATGTTTATTACAGTGTGTCTCCAGACAGGTGTGTTATGTTTATTACAGTGTGTCTACAGACAGGTGTGTTATGTTTATTACAGTGTGTCTCCAGACAGGTGTGTTATGTTTATTACAGTGTGTCTACAGACAGGTGTGTTATGTTTATTACAGTGTGTCTACAGACAGGTGTGTTATGTTTATTACAGTGTGTCTACAGACAGGTGTGTTATGTTTATTACAGTGTGTCTCCAGACAGGTGTGTTATGTTTATTACAGTGTGTCTCCAGACAGGTGTGTTATGTTTATTACAGTGTGTCTACAGACAGGTGTGTTATGTTTATTACAGTGTGTCTACAGACAGGTGTGTTATGTTTATTACAGTGTGTCTACAGACAGGTGTGTTATGTTTATTACAGTGTGTCTACAGACAGGTGTGTTATGTTTATTACAGTGTGTCTCCAGACAGGTGTGTTATGTTTATTACAGTGTGTCTACAGACAGGTGTGTTATGTTTATTACAGTGTGTCTACAGACAGGTGTGTTATGTTTATTACAGTGTGTCTCCAGACAGGTGTGTTATGTTTATTACAGTGTGTCTACAGACAGGTGTGTTATGTTTATTACAGTGTGTCTCCAGACAGGTGTGTTATGTTTATTACAGTGTGTCTCCAGACAGGTGTGTTATGTTTATTACAGTGTGTCTCCAGACAGGTGTGTTATGTTTATTACAGTGTGTCTACAGACAGGTGTGTTATGTTTATTACAGTGTGTCTCCAGACAGGTGTGTTATGTTTATTACAGTGTGTCTACAGACAGGTGTGTTATGTTTATTACAGTGTGTCTCCAGACAGGTGTGTTATGTTTATTACAGTGTGTCTACAGACAGGTGTGTTATGTTTATTACAGTGTGTCTCCAGACAGGTGTGTTATGTTTATTACAGTGTGTCTACAGACAGGTGTGTTATGTTTATTACAGTGTGTCTACAGACAGGTGTGTTATGTTTATTACAGTGTGTCTCCAGACAGGTGTGTTATGTTTATTACAGTGTGTCTACAGACAGGTGTGTTATGTTTATTACAGTGTGTCTCCAGACAGGTGTGTTATGTTTATTACAGTGTGTCTACAGACAGGTGTGTTATGTTTATTACAGTGTGTCTCCAGACAGGTGTGTTATGTTTATTACAGTGTGTCTCCAGACAGGTGTGTTATGTTTATTACAGTGTGTCTACAGACAGGTGTGTTATGTTTATTACAGTGTGTCTACAGACAGGTGTGTTATGTTTATTACAGTGTGTCTACAGACAGGTGTGTTATGTTTATTACAGTGTGTCTCCAGACAGGTGTGTTATGTTTATTACAGTGTGTCTCCAGACAGGTGTGTTATGTTTATTACAGTGTGTCTCCAGACAGGTGTGTTATGTTTATTACAGTGTGTCTACAGACAGGTGTGTTATGTTTATTACAGTGTGTCTACAGACAGGTGTGTTATGTTTATTACAGTGTGTCTACAGACAGGTGTGTTATGTTTATTACAGTGTGTCTCCAGACAGGTGTGTTATGTTTATTACAGTGTGTCTACAGACAGGTGTGTTATGTTTATTACAGTGTGTCTACAGACAGGTGTGTTATGTTTATTACAGTGTGTCTACAGACAGGTGTGTTATGTTTATTACAGTGTGTCTCCAGACAGGTGTGTTATGTTTATTACAGTGTGTCTACAGACAGGTGTGTTATGTTTATTACAGTGTGTCTACAGACAGGTGTGTTATGTTTATTACAGTGTGTCTACAGACAGGTGTGTTATGTTTATTACAGTGTGTCTACAGACAGGTGTGTTATGTTTATTACAGTGTGTCTACAGACAGGTGTGTTATGTTTATTACAGTGTGTCTACAGACAGGTGTGTTATGTTTATTACAGTGTGTCTCCAGACAGGTGTGTTATGTTTATTACAGTGTGTCTACAGACAGGTGTGTTATGTTTATTACAGTGTGTCTACAGACAGGTGTGTTATGTTTATTACAGTGTGTCTACAGACAGGTGTGTTATGTTTATTACAGTGTGTCTACAGACAGGTGTGTTATGTTTATTACAGTGTGTCTACAGACAGGTGTGTTATGTTTATTACAGTGTGTCTCCAGACAGGTGTGTTATGTTTATTACATTGTGTCTACAGACAGGTGTGTTATGTTTATTACAGTGTGTCTACAGACAGGTGTGTTATGTTTATTACAGTGTGTCTACAGACAGGTGTGTTATGTTTATTACAGTGTGTCTACAGACAGGTGTGTTATGTTTATTACAGTGTGTCTACAGACAGGTGTGTTATGTTTATTACAGTGTGTCTACAGACAGGTGTGTTATGTTTATTACAGTGTGTCTACAGACAGGTGTGTTATGTTTATTACAGTGTGTCTCCAGACAGGTGTGTTATGTTTATTACAGTGTGTCTACAGACAGGTGTGTTATGTTTATTACATTGTGTCTCCAGACAGGTGTGTTATGTTTATTACAGTGTGTCTACAGACAGGTGTGTTATGTTTATTACAGTGTGTCTACAGACAGGTGTGTTATGTTTATTACAGTGTGTCTACAGACAGGTGTGTTATGTTTATTACAGTGTGTCTCCAGACAGGTGTGTTATGTTTATTACAGTGTGTCTCCAGACAGGTGTGTTATGTTTATTACAGTGTGTCTACAGACAGGTGTGTTATGTTTATTACAGTGTGTCTCCAGACAGGTGTGTTATGTTTATTACAGTGTGTCTACAGACAGGTGTGTTATGTTTATTACAGTGTGTCTACAGACAGGTGTGTTATGTTTATTACAGTGTGTCTCCAGACAGGTGTGTTATGTTTATTACAGTGTGTCTCCAGACAGGTGTGTTATGTTTATTACAGTGTGTCTACAGACAGGTGTGTTATGTTTATTACAGTGTGTCTCCAGACAGGTGTGTTATGTTTATTACAGTGTGTCTACAGACAGGTGTGTTATGTTTATTACAGTGTGTCTACAGACAGGTGTGTTATGTTTATTATAGTGTGTATACAGACAGGTGTGTTATGTTTATTACAGTGTCTCCAGACAGGTGTGTTATGTTTATTACAGTGTGTCTACAGACAGGTGTGTTATGTTTATTACAGTGTGTATACAGACAGGTGTGTTATGTTTATTACAGTGTGTCTCCAGACAGGTGTGTTATGTTTATTACAGTGTGTCTACAGACAGGTGTGTTATGTTTATTACAGTGTGTCTCCAGACAGGTGTGTTATGTTTATTACAGTGTGTCCAGACAGGTGTGTTATGTTTATTACAGTGTGTCTACAGACAGGTGTGTTATGTTTATTACAGTGTGTCTCCAGACAGGTGTGTTATGTTTATTACAGTGTGTCTACAGACAGGTGTGTTATGTTTATTACAGTGTGTCTACAGACAGGTGTGTTATGTTTATTACAGTGTGTCTACAGACAGGTGTGTTATGTTTATTACAGTGTGTCTACAGACAGGTGTGTTATGTTTATTACAGTGTCCTACAGACAGGTGTGTTATGTTTATTACAGTGTGTCTACAGACAGGTGTGTTATGTTTATTACAGTGTGTCTCCAGACAGGTGTGTTATGTTTATTACAGTGTGTCTCCAGACAGGTGTGTTATGTTTATTACAGTGTGTCTACAGACAGGTGTGTTATGTTTATTACAGTGTGTCTCCAGACAGGTGTGTTATGTTTATTACAGTGTGTCTCCAGACAGGTGTGTTATGTTTATTACAGTGTGTCTACAGACAGGTGTGTTATGTTTATTACAGTGTGTCTACAGACAGGTGTGTTATGTTTATTACAGTGTGTCTACAGACAGGTGTGTTATGTTTATTACAGTGTGTCTACAGACAGGTGTGTTATGTTTATTACAGTGTGTCTCCAGACAGGTGTGTTATGTTTATTACAGTGTGTCTACAGACAGGTGTGTTATGTTTATTACATTGTGTCTACAGACAGGTGTGTTATGTTTATTACAGTGTGTCTACAGACAGGTGTGTTATGTTTATTACAGTGTGTCTCCAGACAGGTGTGTTATGTTTATTACAGTGTGTCTACAGACAGGTGTGTTATGTTTATTACAGTGTGTCTACAGACAGGTGTGTTATGTTTATTACATTGTGTCTACAGACAGGTGTGTTATGTTTATTACAGTGTGTCTACAGACAGGTGTGTTATGTTTATTACAGTGTGTCTACAGACAGGTGTGTTATGTTTATTACAGTGTGTCTCCAGACAGGTGTGTTATGTTTATTACAGTGTGTCTACAGACAGGTGTGTTATATTTATTACAGTGTGTATACAGACAGGTGTGGTATGTTTATTACAGTGTGTCTACAGACAGGTGTGTTATGTTTATTACAGTGTGTCTCCAGACAGGTGTGTTATGTTTATTACAGTGTGTCTACAGACAGGTGTGTTATGTTTATTACAGTGTGTCTCCAGACAGGTGTGTTATGTTTATTACATTGTGTGTACAGACAGGTGTGTTATGTTTATTACATTGTGTCTACAGACAGGTGTGTTATGTTTATTACAGTGTGTATACAGACAGGTGTGTTATGTTTATTACAGTGTGTCTACAGACAGGTGTGTTATGTTTATTACAGTGTGTCTCCAGACAGGTGTGTTATGTTTATTACAGTGTGTCTACAGACAGGTGTGTTATGTTTATTACAGTGTGTCTACAGACAGGTGTGTTATGTTTATTACAGTGTGTATACAGACAGGTGTGTTATGTTTATTACAGTGTGTCTACAGACAGGTGTGTTATGTTTATTACATTGTGTCTACAGACAAGTGTGTTATGTTTATTACAGTGTGTCCAGACAGGTGTGTTGTGTTTATTACAGTGTCTCCAGACAGGTGTGTTATGTTTATTACAGTGTGTCTACAGACAGGTGTGTTATGTTTATTACAGTGTGTCTACAGACAGGTGTGTTATGTTTATTACAGTGTGTCTACAGACAGGTGTGTTATGTTTATTACAGTGTGTCTCCAGACAGGTGTGTTATGTTTATTACAGTGTGTCTACAGACAGGTGTGTTATGTTTATTATAGTGTGTCTACAGACAGGTGTGTTATGTTTATTACAGTGTGTCTCCAGACAGGTGTGTTATGTTTATTACAGTGTGTCTCCAGACAGGTGTGTTATGTTTATTATAGTGTGTCTACAGACAGGTGTGTTATGTTTATTACAGTGTGTCTCCAGACAGGTGTGTTATGTTTATTACAGTGTGTCTACAGACAGGTGTGTTATGTTTATTACAGTGTGTCTACAGACAGGTGTGTTATGTTTATTACAGTGTATCTACAGACAGGTGTGTTATGTTTATTACAGTGTGTCTACAGACAGGTGTGTTATGTTTATTACAGTGTGTCTACAGACAGGTGTGTTATGTTTATTACAGTGTGTCTCCAGACAGGTGTGTTATGTTTATTACAGTGTGTCTACAGACAGGTGTGTTATGTTTATTACAGTGTGTCCAGACAGGTGTGTTATGTTTATTACAGTGTGTCTACAGACAGGTGTGTTATGTTTATTACAGTGTATCTACAGACAGGTGTGTTATGTTTATTACAGTGTGTCTCCAGACAGGTGTGTTATGTTTATTACAGTGTGTATACAGACAGGTGTGTTATGTTTATTACAGTGTGTCTCCAGACAGGTGTGTTATGTTTATTACAGTGTATCTACAGACAGGTGTGTTATGTTTATTACAGTGTGTCCAGACAGGTGTGTTATGTTTATTACAGTGTATCTACAGACAGGTGTGTTATGTTTATTACATTGTGTCTACAGACAGGTGTGTTTTGTTTATTACAGTGTGTCCAGACAGGTGTGTTATGTTTATTACAGTGTGTCTACAGACAGGTGTGTTATGTTTATTACAGTGTGTCTACAGACAGGTGTGTTATGTTTATTACAGTGTGTCTACAGACAGGTGTGTTATGTTTATTACAGTGTGTCTCCAGACAGGTGTGTTATGTTTATTACAGTGTGTCTCCAGACAGGTGTGTTATGTTTATTACATTGTGTCTCCAGACAGGTGTGTTATGTTTATTACAGTGTATCTACAGAAAGGTGTGTTATGTTTATTACAGTGTGTCTCCAGACAGGTGTGTTATGTTTATTACAGTGTGTCTACAGACAGGTGTGTTATGTTTATTACAGTGTGTCTACAGACAGGTGTGTTATGTTTATTACAGTGTGTCTCCAGACAGGTGTGTTATGTTTATTACAGTGTGTCTACAGACAGGTGTGTTATGTTTATTACAGTGTGTCTCCAGACAGGTGTGTTATGTTTATTACAGTGTGTATACAGACAGGTGTGTTATATTTATTACAGTGTGTCTACAGACAGGTGTGTTATGTTTATTACAGTGTGTCTACAGACAGGTGTGTTATGTTTATTACAGTGTGTATACAGACAGGTGTTTTATGTTTATTACAGTGTGTCTCCAGACAGGTGTGTTATGTTTATTACAGTGTGTCTCCAGACAGGTGTGTTATGTTTATTACAGTGTGTCTCCAGACAGGTGTGTTATGTTTATTACAGTGTGTCTCCAGACAGGTGTGTTATGTTTATTACAGTGTGTCTACAGACAGGTGTGTTATGTTTATTACAGTGTGTCTACAGACAGGTGTGTTATGTTTATTACAGTGTGTCCAGACAGGTGTGTTATGTTTATTACAGTGTGTCTACAGACAGGTGTGTTATGTTTATTACAGTGTGTATACAGACAGGTGTGTTATGTTTATTACAGTGTGTCTACAGACAGGTGTGTTATGTTTATTACAGTGTGTATACAGACAGGTGTGTTATGTTTATTACAGTGTGTATACAGACAGGTGTGTTATGTTTATTACAGTGTGTCCAGACAGGTGTGTTATGTTTATTACAGTGTGTCTCCAGACAGGTGTGTTATGTTTATTACAGTGTGTCTACAGACAGGTGTGTTATGTTTATTACAGTGTGTCTACAGACAGGTGTGTTATGTTTATTACAGTGTGTATACAGACAGGTGTGTTATGTTTATTACAGTGTGTATACAGACAGGTGTGTTATGTTTATTACAGTGTGTATACAGACAGGTGTGTTATGTTTATTACAGTGTGTATCCAGACAGGTGTGTTATGTTTATTACAGTGTGTCTACAGACAGGTGTGTTATGTTTATTACAGTGTGTATACAGACAGGTGTGTTATGTTTATTACAGTGTCTCCAGACAGGTGTGTTATGTTTATTACAGTGTGTATCCAGACAGGTGTGGTATGTTTATTACAGTGTGTCTACAGACAGGTGTGTTATGTTTATTACAGTGTGTCTTCAGACAGGTGTGTTATGTTTATTACAGTGTGTCTACAGACAGGTGTGTTATGTTTATTACAGTGTGTCTCCAGACAGGTGTGTTATGTTTATTACAGTGTGTCTCCAGACAGGTGTGTTATGTTTATTACAGTGTGTCTCCAGACAGGTGTGTTATGTTTATTACAGTGTGTCTCCAGACAGGTGTGTTATGTTTATTACAGTGTGTCTACAGACAGGTGTGTTATCTTTATTACATTGTGTCTCCAGACAGGTGTGTTATGTTTATTACAGTGTGTCTACAGACAGGTGTGTTATGTTTATTACAGTGTGTCTACAGACAGGTGTGTTATGTTTATTACAGTGTGTCTACAGACAGGTGTGTTATGTTTATTACATTGTGTCTCCAGACAGGTGTGTTATGTTTATTACAGTGTGTCTACAGACAGGTGTGTTATGTTTATTACAGTGTGTCTACAGACAGGTGTGTTATGTTTATTACATTGTGTCTACAGACAGGTGTGTTATGTTTATTACAGTGTGTCTCCAGACAGGTGTGTTATGTTTATTACAGTGTGTCTACAGACAGGTGTGTTATGTTTATTACAGTGTGTATACAGACAGGTGTGTTATGTTTATTACAGTGTGTCTCCAGACAGGTGTGTTATGTTTATTACAGTGTGTCTACAGACAGGTGTGTTATGTTTATTACAGTGTGTCTCCAGACAGGTGTGTTATGTTTATTACAGTGTGTCCAGACAGGTGTGTTATGTTTATTACAGTGTGTCTCCAGACAGGTGTGTTATGTTTATTACAGTGTATCTACAGACAGGTGTGTTATGTTTATTACAGTGTCTCCAGACAGGTGTGTTATGTTTATTACATTGTGTCTACAGACAGGTGTGTTATGTTTATTACAGTGTGTCTACAGACAGGTGTGTTATGTTTATTACAGTGTGTCTACAGACAGGTGTGTTATGTTTATTACAGTGTGTCTACAGACAGGTGTGTTATGTTTATTACAGTGTGTCTCCAGACAGGTGTGTTATGTTTATTACAGTGTGTCCAGACAGGTGTGTTATGTTTATTACATTGTGTCTCCAGACAGGTGTGTTATGTTTATTACAGTGTGTCTACAGACAGGTGTGTTATGTTTATTACAGTGTATCTACAGACAGGTGTGTTATGTTTATTACAGTGTCTCCAGACAGGTGTGTTATGTTTATTACATTGTGTCTACAGACAGGTGTGTTATGTTTATTACAGTGTGTCTACAGACAGGTGTGTTATGTTTATTACAGTGTATCTACAGACAGGTGTGTTATGTTTATTACAGTGTCTACAGACAGGTGTGTTATGTTTATTACAGTGTCTCCAGACAGGTGTGTTATGTTTATTACAGTGTGTCTACAGACAGGTGTGTTATGTTTATTACAGTGTGTATACAGACAGGTGTGTTATGTTTATTACAGTGTGTATACAGACAGGTGTGGTATGTTTATTACACTGTGTCTACAGACAGGTGTGTTATGTTTATTACAGTGTGTCTACAGACAGGTGTGTTATGTTTATTACAGTGTGTCTACAGACAGGTGTGTTATGTTTATTACAGTGTGTCTACAGACAGGTGTGTTATGTTTATTACAGTGTGTATACAGACAGGTGTGTTATGTTTATTACAGTGTGTCTCCAGACAGGTGTGTTATGTTTATGACAGTGTGTCTACAGACAGGTGTGTTATGTTTATTACAGTGTGTCTACAGACAGGTGTGTTATGTTTATTACAGTGTGTCTACAGACAGGTGTGTTATGTTTATTACCTTGTGTCTCCAGACAGGTGTGTTATGTTTATTACAGTGTGTCTACAGACAGGTGTGTTATGTTTATTACAGTGTGTCTCCAGACAGGTGTGTTATGTTTATTACAGTGTGTCTCCAGACAGGTGTGTTATGTTTATTACAGTGTCTCCAGACAGGTGTGTTATGTTTATTACAGTGTGTCTACAGACAGGTGTGTTATGTTTATTACAGTGTGTCTACAGACAGGTGTGTTATGTTTATTACAGTGTGTCTCCAGACAGGTGTGTTATGGTTATTACAGTGTATCTACAGACAGGTGTGTTATGTTTATTACATTGTGTCTACATACAGGTGTGTTATGTTTATTACATTGTGTCTACAGACAGGTGTGTTATGTTTATTACAGTGTGTCTACAGACAGGTGTGTTATGTTTATTACAGTGTGTCTCCAGACAGGTGTGTTATGTTTATTACAGTGTGTCTACAGACAGGTGTGTTATGTTTATTACAGTGTGTCTCCAGACAGGTGTGTTATGTTTATTACAGTGTGTCTCCAGACAGGTGTGTTATGTTTATTACAGTTTGTCTCCAGACAGGTGTGTTATGTTTATTACAGTGTGTCTCCAGACAGGTGTGTTATGTTTATTACAGTGTGTCTACAGACAGGTGTGTTATGTTTATTACAGTGTGTCTACAGACAGGTGTGTTATGTTTATTACAGTGTGTCTACAGACAGGTGTGTTATGTTTATTACAGTGTGTCTACAGACAGGTGTGTTATGTTTATTACAGTGTGTCTCCAGACAGGTGTGTTATGTTTATTACAGTGTGTCCAGACAGGTGTGTTATGTTTATTACAGTGTGTCTACAGACAGGTGTGTTATGTTTATTACATTGTGTCTCCAGACAGGTGTGTTATGTTTATTACAGTGTATCTACAGACAGGTGTGTTATGTTTATTACAGTGTGTCTACAGACAGGTGTGTTATGTTTATTACAGTGTGTCTACAGACAGGTGTGTTATATTTATTACAGTGTGTCTACAGACAGGTGTGTTATGTTTATTACAGTGTGTCTACAGACAGGTGTGTTATGTTTATTACATTGTGTCTCCAGACAGGTGTGTTATGTTTATTACAGTGTATCTACAGACAGGTGTGTTATGTTTATTACAGTGTGTCCAGACAGGTGTGTTATGTTTATTACAGTGTGTCTACAGACAGGTGTGTTATATTTATTACAGTGTGTCTACAGACAGGTGTGTTATGTTTATTACAGTGTGTATACAGACAGGTGTGTTATGTTTATTACATTGTGTCTCCAGACAGGTGTGTTATGTTTATTACATTGTGTCTACAGACAGGTGTGTTATGTTTAATACAGTGTGTCTACAGACAGGTGTGTTATGTTTATTACAGTGTATCTACAGACAGGTGTGTTATGTTTATTACAGTGTGTCTCCAGACAGGTGTGTTATGTTTATTACAGTGTGTCTCCAGACAGGTGTGTTATGTTTATTACAGTGTGTCTCCAGACAGGTGTGTTATGTTTATTACAGTGTATCTACAGACAGGTGTGTTATGTTTATTACAGTGTGTCTCCAGACAGGTGTGTTATGTTTATTACAGTGTATCTACAGACAGGTGTGTTATGTTTATTACAGTGTGTCTCCAGACAGGTGTGTTATGTTTATTACAGTGTATCTACAGACAGGTGTGTTATGTTTATTACAGTGTGTCTCCAGACAGGTGTGTTATGTTTATTACAGTGTGTCTCCAGACAGGTGTGTTATGTTTATTACAGTGTGTCTCCAGACAGGTGTGTTATGTTTATTACAGTGTGTCTACAGACAGGTGTGTTATGTTTATTACAGTGTGTCTACAGACAGGTGTGTTATGTTTATTACAGTGTGTCTCCAGACAGGTGTGTTATGTTTATTACAGTGTGTATACAGACAGGTGTGTTATGTTTATTACAGTGTGTCTCCAGACAGGTGTGTTATGTTTATTACAGTGTGTCTCCAGACAGGTGTTTTATGTTTATTACAGTGTGTCTACAGACAGGTGTGTTATTGTTATTACAGTGTGTCTACAGACAGGTGTGTATGTTTATTACAGTGTGTCTACAGACAGGTGTGTTATGTTTATTACAGTGTGTCTACAGACAGGTGTGTTATGTTTATTACATTGTGTCTCCAGACAGGTGTGTTATGTTTATTACAGTGTGTCTCCAGACAGGTGTGTTATGTTTATTACAGTGTGTCTACAGACAGGTGTGTTATGTTTATTACAGTGTGTCTCCAGACAGGTGTGTTATGTTTATTACAGTGTGTCCAGACAGGTGTGTTATGTTTATTACAGTGTGTTTCCAGACAGGTGTGTTATGTTTATTACAGTGTATCTACAGACAGGTGTGTTATGTTTATTACAGTGTGTCTACAGACAGGTGTGTTATGTTTATTACAGTGTGTCTCCAGACAGGTGTGTTATGTTTATTACAGTGTGTCTACAGACAGGTGTGTTATGTTTATTACAGTGTGTCTACAGACAGGTGTGTTATGTTTATTACAGTGTGTCTACAGACAGGTGTGTTATGTTTATTACAGTGTGTCTACAGACAGGTGTGTTATGTTTATTACAGTGTGTCTCCAGACAGGTGTGTTATGTTTATTACAGTGTGTCTACAGACAGGTGTGTTATGTTTATTACATTGTGTCTACAGACAGGTGTGTTATGTTTATTACAGTGTGTCTACAGACAGGTGTGTTATGTTTATTACATTGTGTCTCCAGACAGGTGTGTTATGTTTATTACAGTGTGTCTACAGACAGGTGTGTTATGTTTATTACAGTGTGTCTCCAGACAGGTGTGTTATGTTTATTACAGTGTGTCTCCAGACAGGTGTGTTATGTTTATTACAGTGTGTCTACAGACAGGTGTGTTATGTTTATTACAGTGTGTCTCCAGACAGGTGTGTTATGTTTATTACAGTGTGTCTACAGACAGGTGTGTTATGTTTATTACATTGTGTCTACAGACAGGTGTGTTATGTTTATTACAGTGTGTCTACAGACAGGTGTGTTATGTTTATTACATTGTGTCTCCAGACAGGTGTGTTATGTTTATTACAGTGTGTCTACAGACAGGTGTGTTATGTTTATTACAGTGTGTCTCCAGACAGGTGTGTTATGTTTATTACATTGTGTCTACAGACAGGTGTGTTATGTTTATTACAGTGTGTCTACAGACAGGTGTGTTATGTTTATTACAGTGTGTCTACAGACAGGTGTGTTATGTTTATTACAGTGTGTCTACAGACAGGTGTGTTATATTTATTACAGTGTGTCTACAGACAGGTGTGTTATGTTAATTACAGTGTGTCCAGACAGGTGTGTTATGTTTATTACAGTGTGTCTACAGACAGGTGTGTTATGTTTATTACATTGTGTCTACAGACAGGTGTGTTATGTTTATTACAGTGTGTCTACAGACAGGTGTGTTATGTTTATTACAGTGTGTCTACAGACAGGTGTGTTATGTTTATTACAGTGTATCTACAGAAAGGTGTGTTATGTTTATTACAGTGTGTCTACAGACAGGTGTGTTATGTTTATTACAGTGTGTCTCCAGACAGGTGTGTTATGTTTATTACAGTGTGTCTACAGACAGGTGTGTTATGTTTATTACAGTGTGTCTCCAGACAGGTGTGTTATGTTTATTACATTGTGTCTACAAACAGGTGTGTTATGTTTATTACAGTGTCTCCAGACAGGTGTGTTATGTTTATTACAGTGTATCTACAGACAGGTGTGTTATGTTTATTACAGTGTCTCCAGACAGGTGTGTTATGTTTATTACAGTGTATCTACAGACAGGTGTGTTATGTTTATTACAGTGTGTCTCCAGACAGGTGTGTTATGTTTATTACAGTGTGTCTCCAGACAGGTGTGTTATGTTTATTACATTGTGTCTACAAACAGGTGTGTTATGTTTATTACAGTGTGTCTCCAGACAGGTGTGTTATGTTTATTACAGTGTGTCTACAGACAGGTGTGTTATGTTTATTACAGTGTCTCCAGACAGGTGTGTTATGTTTATTACAGTGTGTCTACAGACAGGTGTGTTATGTTTATTACAGTGTGTCTACAGACAGGTGTGTTATGTTTATTACAGTGTATCTACAGACAGGTGTGTTATGTTTATTACAGTGTGTCTACAGACAGGTGTGTTATGTTTATTACAGTGTGTCTCCAGACAGGTGTGTTATGTTTATTACAGTGTGTCTCCAGACAGGTGTGTTATGTTTATTACAGTGTGTCTCCAGACAGGTGTGTTATGTTTATTACAGTGTGTATACAGACAGGTGTGTTATGTTTATTACATTGTGTCTCCAGACAGGTGTGTTATGTTTATTACAGTGTGTCTCCAGACAGGTGTGTTATGTTTATTACAGTGTGTCTCCAGACAGGTGTGTTATGTTTATTACATTGTGTCTACAGACAGGTGTGTTATGTTTATTACAGTGTGTCTCCAGACAGGTGTGTTATGTTTATTACAGTGTGTCTACAGACAGGTGTGTTATGTTTATTACAGTGTGTCTACAGACAGGTGTGTTATGTTTATTACAGTGTGTCTCCAGACAGGTGTGTTATGTTTATTACAGTGTGTATACAGACAGGTGTGTTATGTTTATTACATTGTGTCTCCAGACAGGTGTGTTATGTTTATTACAGTGTGTATACAGACAGGTGTGTTATGTTTATTACATTGTGTCTCCAGACAGGTGTGTTATGTTTATTACATTGTGTATACAGACAGGTGTGTTATGTTTATTACATTGTGTCTCCAGACAGGTGTGTTATGTTTATTACATTGTGTCTCCAGACAGGTGTGTTATGTTTATTACAGTGTGTCTACAGACAGGTGTGTTATGTTTATTACAGTGTGTCTCCAGACAGGTGTGTTATGTTTATTACATTGTGTCTCCAGACAGGTGTGTTATGTTTATTACATTGTGTCTACAGACAGGTGTGTTATGTTTATTACAGTGTGTCTACAGACAGGTGTGTTATGTTTATTACAGTGTGTCCAGACAGGTGTGTTATGTTTATTACATTGTGTGTACAGACAGGTGTGTTATGTTTATTACAGTGTGTCTACAGACAGGTGTGTTTTGTTTATTACAGTGTGTCCAGACAGGTGTGTTATGTATATTACAGTGTGTCTACAGACAGGTGTGTTATGTTTATTACAGTGTGTATACAGACAGGTGTGTTATGTTTATTACAGTGTGTCTACAGACAGGTGTGTTATGTTTATTACAGTGTGTCTCCAGACAGGTGTGTTATGTTTATTACAGTGTATCTACAGACAGGTGTGTTATGTTTATTACATTGTGTATACAGACAGGTGTGTTATGTTTATTACAGTGTATCTACAGACAGGTGTGTTATGTTTATTACATTGTGTCTCCAGACAGGTGTGTTATGTTTATTACAGTGTGTCTACAGACAGGTGTGTTATGTTTATTACAGTGTGTCTACAGACAGGTGTGTTATGTTTATTACAGTGTGTCTACAGACAGGTGTGTTATGTTTATTACAGTGTGTCTCCAGACAGGTGTGTTATGTATATTACAGTGTGTCTACAGACAGGTGTGTTATGTTTATTACAGTGTGTATACAGACAGGTGTGTTATGTTTATTACATTGTGTCCAGACAGGTGTGTTATGTTTATTACAGTGTGTCTACAGACAGGTGTGTTATTGTTATTACAGTGTGTCTCCAGACAGGTGTGTTATGTTTATTACAGTGTGTCTCCAGACAGGTGTGTTATGTTTATTACAGTGTGTCTCCAGACAGGTGTGTTATGTTTATTACAGTGTGTCTACAGACAGGTGTGTTATGTTTATTACAGTGTGTATACAGACAGGTGTGTTATGTTTATTACAGTGTGTCTCCAGACAGGTGTGTTATGTTTATTACAGTGTGTATACAGACAGGTGTGTTATGTTTATTACATTGTGTCCAGACAGGTGTGTTATGTTTATTACAGTGTGTGTCCAGACAGGTGTGTTATGTTTATTACAGTGTGTCTCCAGACAGGTGTGTTATGTTTATTACAGTGTGTATACAGACAGGTGTGTTATGTTTATTACAGTGTGTCTACAGACAGGTGTGTTATGTTTATTACAGTGTGTATACAGACAGGTGTGTTATGTTTATTACATTGTGTCCAGACAGGTGTGTTATGTTTATTACAGTGTGTCTACAGACAGGTGTGTTATTGTTATTACAGTGTGTCTCCAGACAGGTGTGTTATGTTTATTACAGTGTGTCTCCAGACAGGTGTGTTATGTTTATTACAGTGTGTCTCCAGACAGGTGTGTTATGTTTATTACATTGTGTCTCCAGACAGGTGTGTTATGTTTATTACAGTGTGTCTACAGACAGGTGTGTTATGTTTATTACATTGTGTATACAGACAGGTGTGTTATGTTTATTATAGTGTGTATACAGACAGGTGTGTTATGTTTATTACATTGTGTCTACAGACAGGTGTGTTATGTTTATTATAGTGTGTCTCCAGACAGGTGTGTTATGTTTATTACATTGTGTCTCCAGACAGGTGTGTTATGTTTATTACATTGTGTCTACAGACAGGTGTGTTATGTTTATTATAGTGTGTCTCCAGACAGGTGTGTTATGTTTATTACAGTGTGTCTCCAGACAGGTGTGTTATGTTTATTACAGTGTGTCTACAGACAGGTGTGTTATGTTTATTACATTGTGTCTCCAGACAGGTGTGTTATGTTTATTACAGTGTGTCTCCAGACAGGTGTGTTATGTTTATTACAGTGTGACTCCAGACAGGTGTGTTATGTTTATTACAGTGTATCTACAGACAGGTGTGTTATGTTTATTACAGTGTCTCCAGACAGGTGTGTTATGTTTATTACAGTGTGTCTCCAGACAGGTGTGTTATGTTTATTACATTGTGTCTACAGACAGGTGTGTTATGTTTATTATAGTGTGTCTCCAGACAGGTGTGTTATGTTTATTACATTGTGTCTCCAGACAGGTGTGTTATGTTTATTACAGTGTGTCTACAGACAGGTGTGTTATGTTTATTACAGTGTGTCTCCAGACAGGTGTGTTATGTTTATTACAGTGTGTCTCCAGACAGGTGTGTTATGTTTATTACAGTGTGTCTACAGACAGGTGTGTTATGTTTATTACAGTGTGTATACAGACAGGTGTGTTATGTTTATTACAGTGTGTCTCCAGACAGGTGTGTTATGTTTATTACATTGTGTCTACAGACAGGTGTGTTATGTTTATTACAGTGTGTATACAGACAGGTGTGTTATGTTTATTACAGTGTGTCTCCAGACAGGTGTGTTATGTTTATTACAGTGTGTATACAGACAGGTGTGTTATGTTTATTACAGTGTGTCTCCAGACAGGTGTGTTATGTTTATTACAGTGTGTCTCCAGACAGGTGTGTTATGTTTATTACATTGTGTCTCCAGACAGGTGTGATATGTTTATTACAGTGTGTCTACAGACAGGTGTGTTATGTTTATTACAGTTTGTCTCCAGACAGGTGTGTTATGTTTATTACAGTGTGTATACAGACAGGTGTGTTATGTTTATTACAGTGTGTCTACAGACAGGTGTGTTATGTTTATTACAGTGTGTATACAGACAGGTGTGTTATGTTTATTACAGTGTGTCTACAGACAGGTGTGTTATGTTTATTACAGTGTGTCTCCAGACAGGTGTGTTATGTTTATTACAGTGTGTCTCCAGACAGGTGTGTTATGTTTATTACAGTGTCTCCAGACAGGTGTGTTATGTTTATTACAGTGTGTCTACAGACAGGTGTGTTATATTTATTACAGTGTGACTCCAGACAGGTGTGTTATGTTTATTACAGTGTGTCTACAGACAGGTGTGTTATATTTATTACAGTGTATCTACAGACAGGTGTGTTATGTTTATTACAGTGTGTCTACAGACAGGTGTGTTATGTTTATTACAGTGTGTCTCCAGACAGGTGTGTTATGTTTATTACAGTGTGTCTACAGACAGGTGTGTCATGTTTATTACAGTGTGTATACAGACAGGTGTGTTATGTTTAGTACATTGTGTCTCCAGACAGGTGTGTTATGTTTATTACAGTGTGTCTCCAGACAGGTGTGTTATGTTTATTACAGTGTGTCTCCAGACAGGTGTGTTATGTTTATTACAGTGTGTCTCCAGACAGGTGTGTTATGTTTATTACAGTGTGTCTCCAGACAGGTGTGTTATGTTTATTACAGTGTGTCTCCAGACAGGTGTGTTATGTTTATTACATTGTGTCTCCAGACAGGTGTGTTATGTTTATTACAGTGTGTCTCCAGACAGGTGTGTTATGTTTATTACAGTGTGTCTCCAGACAGGTGTGTTATGTTTATTACAGTGTGTCAACAGACAGGTGTGTTATGTTTATTACAGTGTCTACAGACAGGTGTGTTATGTTTATTACAGTGTGTCTACAGACAGGTGTGTTATGTTTATTACAGTGTGTATACAGACAGGTGTGTTATGTTTATTACATTGTGTCTACAGACAGGTGTGTTATGTTTATTATAGTGTGTCTCCAGACAGGTGTGTTATGTTTATTACATTGTGTCTCCAGACAGGTGTGTTATGTTTATTACAGTGTGTCTACAGACAGGTGTGTTATGTTTATTACAGTGTATCTACAGACAGGTGTGTTATGTTTATTACAGTGTGTCTACAGACAGGTGTGTTATGTTTATTACAGTGTGTCTACAGACAGGTGTGTTATGTTTATTACAGTGTGTCTCCAGACAGGTGTGTTATGTTTATTACATTGTGTCTCCAGACAGGTGTGATATGTTTATTACAGTGTGTCTACAGACAGGTGTGTTATGTTTATTACAGTGTGTCTACAGACAGGTGTGTTATGTTTATTACAGTGTATCTCCAGACAGGTGTGTTATGTTTATTACAGTGTGTCTCCAGACAGGTGTGTTATGTTTATTACAGTGTGTCTACAGACAGGTGTGTTATGTTTATTACAGTGTGTCTACAGACAGGTGTGTTATGTTTATTACAGTGTGTCCAGACAGGTGTGTTATGTTTATTACAGTGTGTCTACAGACAGGTGTGTTATGTTTATTACAGTGTGTATACAGACAGGTGTGTTATGTTTATTACAGTGTGTATACAGACAGGTGTGTTATGTTTATTACAGTGTGTATACAGACAGGTGTGTTATGTCTATTACAGTGTGTCTACAGACAGGTGTGTTATGTTTATTACAGTGTGTATACAGACAGGTGTGTTATGTTTATTACAGTGTGTCTACAGACAGGTATGTTAAGTTTATTACAGTGTGTCTACAGACAGGTGTGTTATGTCTATTACAGTGTGACTCCAGACAGGTGTGATATGTTTATTACAGTGTGTCTCCAGACAGGTGTGTTATGTTTATTACAGTGTGTCTACAGACAGGTGTGTTATGTTTATTACAGTGTGTCTACAGACAGGTGTGTTATGTTTATTACAGTGTGTCTACAGACAGGTGTGTTATGTTTATTACATTGTGTCTACAGACAGGTGTGTTATGTTTATTACAGTGTGTCTCCAGACAGGTGTGTTATGTTTATTACAGTGTGTCTACAGACAGGTGTGTTAAGTTTATTACAGTGTGTCTCCAGACAGGTGTGTTATGTTTATTACAGTGTGTCTCCAGACAGGTGTGTTATGTTTATTACAGTGTGTCTACAGACAGGTGTGTTATGTTTATTACAGTGTGTATACAGACAGGTGTGTTATGTTTATTACAGTGTGTCTACAGACAGGTGTGTTATGTTTATTACAGTGTGTCTACAGACAGGTGTGTTATGTTTATTACAGTGTGTCTACAGACAGGTGTGTTATGTTTATTACAGTGTGTCTACAGACAGGTGTGTTATGTTTATTACAGTGTCCTACAGACAGGTGTGTTATGTTTATTACAGTGTGTCTCCAGACAGGTGTGTTATGTTTATTACATTGTGTCTCCAGACAGGTGTGTTATGTTTATTACAGTGTGTCTCCAGACAGGTGTGTTATGTTTATTACAGTGTGTATACAGACAGGTGTGTTATGTTTATTACATTGTGTCTACAGACAGGTGTGTTATGTTTATTACATTGTGTCTACAGACAGGTGTGTTATGTTTATTACAGTGTGTCTACAGACAGGTGTGTTATGTTTATTACAGTGTGTTTACAGACAGGTGTGTTATGTTTATTACATTGTGTCTACAGACAGGTGTGTTATGTTTATTACATTGTGTCTACAGACAGGTGTGTTATGTTTATTACAGTGTGTCTACAGACAGGTGTGTTATGTTTATTACATTGTGTCTCCAGACAGGTGTGTTATGTTTATTACAGTGTGTCTCCAGACAGGTGTGTTATGTTTATTACAGTGTGTCTCCAGACAGGTGTGTTATGTTTATTACAGTGTGTATACAGACAGGTGTGTTATGTTTATTACAGTGTGTCTCCAGACAGGTGTGTTATGTTTATTACAGTGTGTCTACAGACAGGTGTGTTATGTTTATTTCAGTGTGTCTACAGACAGGTGTGTTATGTTTATTACAGTGTGTCTCCAGACAGGTGTGTTATGTTTATTACAGTGTGTCTACAGACAGGTGTGTTATGTTTATTACAGTGTGTCTCCAGACAGGTGTGTTATGTTTATTACAGTGTGTCTCCAGACAGGTGTGTTATGTTTATTACAGTGTGTCTACAGACAGGTGTGTTATGTTTATTACAGTGTGTCTCCAGACAGGTGTGTTATGTTTATTACAGTGTGTCTACAGACAGGTGTGTTATGTTTATTACAGTGTGTCCAGACAGGTGTGTTATGTTTATTACAGTGTGTCTCCAGACAGGTGTGTTATGTTTATTACAGTGTGTCTACAGACAGGTGTGTTATGTTTATTACAGTGTGTCTCCAGACAGGTGTGTTATGTTTATTACAGTGTGTCTACAGACAGGTGTGTTATGTTTATTACAGTGTGTCTCCAGACAGGTGTGTTATGTTTATTACAGTGTGTTTACAGACAGGTGTGTTATGTTTATTACAGTGTGTCTACAGACAGGTGTGTTATGTTTATTACAGTGTGTCTACAGACAGGTGTGTTATGTTTATTACAGTGTGTGTCCAGACAGGTGTGTTATGTTTATTACAGTGTGTCTACAGACAGGTGTGTTATGTTTATTACAGTGTGTCTCCAGACAGGTGTGTTATGTTTATTACAGTGTGTCTCCAGACAGGTGTGTTATGTTTATTACAGTGTGTCTCCAGACAGGTGTGTTATGTTTATTACAGTGTCTCCAGACAGGTGTGTTATGTTTATTACAGTGTGTCTACAGACAGGTGTGTTATATTTATTACAGTGTGTCTACAGACAGGTGTGTTATATTTATTACAGTGTGACTCCAGACAGGTGTGTTATGTTTATTATAGTGTGTCTCCAGACAGGTGTGTTATGTTTATTACAGTGTGTCTCCAGACAGGTGTGTTATGTTTATTACAGTGTGTCTACAGACAGGTGTGTTATGTTTATTACAGTGTCTCCAGACAGGTGTGTTATGTTTATTACAGTGTGTCTTCAGACAGGTGTGTTATGTTTATTACATTGTGTCTACAGACAGGTGTGTTATGTTTATTACAGTGTGTCTACAGACAGGTGTGTTATGTTTATTACAGTGTGTATACAGACAGGTGTGTTATGTTTATTACAGTGTGTCTACAGACAGGTGTGTTATGTTTATTACAGTGTGTCTACAGACAGGTGTGTTATGTTTATTACAGTGTGTCTACAGACAGGTGTGTTATGTTTATTACAGTGTGTCTACAGACAGGTGTGTTATGTTTATTACAGTGTCCTACAGACAGGTGTGTTATGTTTATTACAGTGTGTCTCCAGACAGGTGTGTTATGTTTATTACATTGTGTCTCCAGACAGGTGTGTTATGTTTATTACAGTGTGTCTCCAGACAGGTGTGTTATGTTTATTACAGTGTGTATACAGACAGGTGTGTTATGTTTATTACATTGTGTGTACAGACAGGTGTGTTATGTTTATTACAGTGTGTCTCCAGACAGGTGTGTTATGTTTATTACAGTGTGTATACAGACAGGTGTGTTATGTTTATTACATTGTGTGTACAGACAGGTGTGTTATGTTTATTATAGTGTGTCTCCAGACAGGTGTGTTATGTTTATTACAGTGTGTCTCCAGACAGGTGTGTTATGTTTATTACAGTGTGTCTACAGACAGGTGTGTTATGTTTATTACAGTGTGTCTACAGACAGGTGTGTTATGTTTATTACAGTGTGTCTCCAGACAGGTGTGTTATGTTTATTACAGTGTGTCTACAGACAGGTGTGTTATGTTTATTACAGTGTGTCTCCAGACAGGTGTGTTATGTTTATTACAGTGTGTCTCCAGACAGGTGTGTTATGTTTATTACAGTGTGTCTACAGACAGGTGTGTTATGTTTATTACAGTGTGTCTCCAGACAGGTGTGTTATGTTTATTACAGTGTGTCTACAGACAGGTGTGTTATGTTTATTACAGTGTGTCCAGACAGGTGTGTTATGTTTATTACAGTGTGTCTCCAGACAGGTGTGTTATGTTTATTACAGTGTGTCTACAGACAGGTGTGTTATGTTTATTACAGTGTGTCTCCAGACAGGTGTGTTATGTTTATTACAGTGTGTCTACAGACAGGTGTGTTATGTTTATTACAGTGTGTCTCCAGACAGGTGTGTTATGTTTATTACAGTGTGTTTACAGACAGGTGTGTTATGTTTATTACAGTGTGTCTACAGACAGGTGTGTTATGTTTATTACAGTGTGTCTACAGACAGGTGTGTTATGTTTATTACAGTGTGTGTCCAGACAGGTGTGTTATGTTTATTACAGTGTGTCTACAGACAGGTGTGTTATGTTTATTACAGTGTGTCTCCAGACAGGTGTGTTATGTTTATTACAGTGTGTCTCCAGACAGGTGTGTTATGTTTATTACAGTGTGTCTCCAGACAGGTGTGTTATGTTTATTACAGTGTCTCCAGACAGGTGTGTTATGTTTATTACAGTGTGTCTACAGACAGGTGTGTTATATTTATTACAGTGTGTCTACAGACAGGTGTGTTATATTTATTACAGTGTGACTCCAGACAGGTGTGTTATGTTTATTATAGTGTGTCTCCAGACAGGTGTGTTATGTTTATTACAGTGTGTCTCCAGACAGGTGTGTTATGTTTATTACAGTGTGTCTACAGACAGGTGTGTTATGTTTATTACAGTGTCTCCAGACAGGTGTGTTATGTTTATTACAGTGTGTCTATAGACAGGTGTGTTATGTTTATTACAGTGTGTCTACAGACAGGTGTGTTATGTTTATTACATTGTGTCTACAGACAGGTGTGTTATGTTTATTACAGTGTGTCTCCAGACAGGTGTGTTATGTTTATTACAGTGTGTCTACAGACAGGTGTGTTATGTTTATTACAGTGTGTCTCCAGACAGGTGTGTTATGTTTTTTTACAGTGTGTCTACAGACAGGTGTGTTATGTTTATTACAGTGTGTATACAGACAGGTGTGTTATGTTTATTACAGTGTGTCTACAGACAGGTATGTTAAGTTTATTACAGTGTGTCTACAGACAGGTGTGTTATGTCTATTACAGTGTGACTCCAGACAGGTGTGATATGTTTATTACAGTGTGTCTACAGACAGGTGTGTTATGTTTATTATAGTGTGTATACAGACAGGTGTGTTATGTTTATTACAGTGTGTCTCCAGACAGGTGTGTTATGTTTATTACAGTGTGTCTACAGACAGGTGTGTTATGTTTATTACAGTGTGTCTACAGACAGGTGTGTTATGTTTATTACAGTGTGTCTCCAGACAGGTGTGTTATGTTTATTACAGTGTGTCTACAGACAGGTGTGTTATGTTTATTACAGTGTGTCTACAGACAGGTGTGTTATGTTTATTACAGTGTGTCCAGACAGGTGTGTTATGTTTATTACATTGTGTCTACAGACAGGTGTGTTATGTTTATTACAGTGTGTCTACAGACAGGTGTGTTATGTTTATTACAGTGTGTCTCCAGACAGGTGTGTTATGTTTATTACATTGTGTCTACAGACAGGTGTGTTATGTTTATTACAGTGTGTCTACAGACAGGTGTGTTATGTTTATTACAGTGTGTCTACAGACAGGTGTGTTATGTTTATTACAGTGTGTCTACAGACAGGTGTGTTATGTTTATTACAGTGTGTCTCCAGACAGGTGTGTTATGTTTATTACAGTGTGTCTACAGACAGGTGTGTTATGTTTATTACAGTGTCTCCAGACAGGTGTGTTATGTTTATTACAGTGTGTCTCCAGACAGGTGTGTTATGTTTATTACAGTGTGTCTACAGACAGGTGTGTTATTTTTATTACAGTGTGTCTACAGACAGGTGTGTTATGTTTATTACAGTGTGTCTCCAGACAGGTGTGTTATGTTTATTACAGTGTGTCTCCAGACAGGTGTGTTATGTTTATTACAGTGTGTCTCCAGACAGGTGTGTTATGTTTATTACAGTGTGTCTCCAGACAGGTGTGTTATGTTTATTACAGTGTGTCTCCAGACAGGTGTGTTATGTTTATTACAGTGTGTCTCCAGACAGGTGTGTTATGTTTATTACAGTGTGTCTCCAGAGAGGTGTGTTATGTTTATTACAGTTTGTCTCCAGACAGGTGTGTTATGTTTATTACAGTGTGTCTACAGACAGGTGTGTTATGTTTATTACAGTGTGTCTCCAGACAGGTGTGTTATGTTTATTACATTGTGTCTCCAGACAGGTGTGTTATGTTTATTACAGTGTGTCTCCAGACAGGTGTGTTATGTTTATTACAGTGTGTATACAGACAGGTGTGTTATGTTTATTACATTGTGTCTACAGACAGGTGTGTTATGTTTATTACATTGTGTCTACAGACAGGTGTGTTATGTTTATTACAGTGTGTCTACAGACAGGTGTGTTATGTTTATTACATTGTGTCTCCAGACAGGTGTGTTATGTTTATTACAGTGTGTCTCCAGACAGGTGTGTTATGTTTATTACAGTGTGTCTCCAGACAGGTGTGTTATGTTTATTACAGTGTGTCTTCAGACAGGTGTGTTATGTTTATTACAGTGTGTTTACAGACAGGTGTGTTATGTTTATTACAGTGTGTATACAGACAGGTGTGTTATGTTTATCACAGTGTGTCTACAGACAGGTGTGTTATGTTTATTACAGTGTGTCTCCAGACAGGTGTGTTATGTTTATTACAGTGTGTCTCCAGACAGGTGTGTTATGTTTATTACAGTGTGTCTACAGACAGGTGTGTTATGTTTATTACAGTGTGTCTACAGACAGGTGTGTTATGTTTATTACAGTGTGTGTCCAGACAGGTGTGTTATGTTTATTACAGTGTGTCTACAGACAGGTGTGTTATGTTTATTACAGTGTGTCTCCAGACAGGTGTGTTATGTTTATTACAGTGTGTCTCCAGACAGGTGTGTTATGTTTATTACAGTGTGTCTCCAGACAGGTGTGTTATGTTTATTACAGTGTCTCCAGACAGGTGTGTTATGTTTATTACAGTGTGTCTACAGACAGGTGTGTTATATTTATTACAGTGTGTCTACAGACAGGTGTGTTATATTTATTACAGTGTGACTCCAGACAGGTGTGTTATGTTTATTATAGTGTGTCTCCAGACAGGTGTGTTATGTTTATTACAGTGTGTCTCCAGACAGGTGTGTTATGTTTATTACAGTGTGTCTACAGACAGGTGTGTTATGTTTATTACAGTGTCTCCAGACAGGTGTGTTATGTTTATTACAGTGTGTCTATAGACAGGTGTGTTATGTTTATTACAGTGTGTCTACAGACAGGTGTGTTATGTTTATTACATTGTGTCTACAGACAGGTGTGTTATGTTTATTACAGTGTGTCTCCAGACAGGTGTGTTATGTTTATTACAGTGTGTATATAGACAGGTGTGTTATGTTTATTACAGTGTGTCTCCAGACAGGTGTGTTATGTTTTTTTACAGTGTGTCTACAGACAGGTGTGTTATGTTTATTACAGTGTCTCCAGACAGGTGTGTTATGTTTATTACAGTGTGTCTACAGACAGGTGTGTTATGTTTATTACAGTGTGTCTCCAGACAGGTGTGTTATGTTTATTACAGTGTGTCTACAGACAGGTGTGTTATGTTTATTACAGTGTGTCTACAGACAGGTGTGTTATATTTATTACAGTGTGACTCCAGACAGGTGTGTTATGTTTATTACAGTGTGTCTCCAGACAGGTGTGTTATGTTTATTACAGTGTGTCTCCAGACAGGTGTGTTATGTTTATTACAGTGTGTCCAGACAGGTGTGTTATGTTTATTACAGTGTGTCTTCAGACAGGTGTGTTATGTTTATTACAGTGTGTTTACAGACAGGTGTGTTATGTTTATTACAGTGTGTATACAGACAGGTGTGTTATGTTTATCACAGTGTGTCTACAGACAGGTGTGTTATGTTTATTACAGTGTGTCTCCAGACAGGTGTGTTATGTTTATTACAGTGTGTCTTCAGACAGGTGTGTTATGTTTATTACAGTGTGTTTACAGACAGGTGTGTTATGTTTATTACAGTGTGTATACAGACAGGTGTGTTATGTTTATCACAGTGTGTCTACAGACAGGTGTGTTATGTTTATTACAGTGTGTCTCCAGACAGGTGTGTTATGTTTATTACAGTGTGTCTCCAGACAGGTGTGTTATGTTTATTACAGTGTGTCTACAGACAGGTGTGTTATGTTTATTACAGTGTGTCTCCAGACAGGTGTGTTATGTTTATTACAGTGTGTCTCCAGACAGGTGTGTTATGTTTATTACAGTGTGTCTACAGACAGGTGTGTTATGTTTATTACAGTGTGTCTACAGACAGGTGTGTTATGTTTATTACAGTGTGTCTCCAGACAGGTGTGTTATGTTTATTACAGTGTGTCTCCAGACAGGTGTGTTATGTTTATTACAGTGTCTCCAGACAGGTGTGTTATGTTTATTACAGTGTGTCTACAGACAGGTGTGTTATATTTTTTACAGTGTGTCTACAGACAGGTGTGTTATATTTATTACAGTGTGACTCCAGACAGGTGTGTTATGTTTATTATAGTGTGTCTCCAGACAGGTGTGTTATGTTTATTACAGTGTGTCTCCAGACAGGTGTGTTATGTTTATTACAGTGTGTCTCCAGACAGGTGTGTTATGTTTATCACAGTGTGTCTACAGACAGGTGTGTTATGTTTATTACAGTGTGTCTCCAGACAGGTGTGTTATGTTTATTACAGTGTGTCTCCAGACAGGTGTGTTATGTTTATTACAGTGTGTCTACAGACAGGTGTGTTATGTTTATTACAGTGTGTCTCCAGACAGGTGTGTTATGTTTATTACAGTGTGTCTCCAGACAGGTGTGTTATGTTTATTACAGTGTGTCTACAGACAGGTGTGTTATGTTTATTACAGTGTGTCTACAGACAGGTGTGTTATGTTTATTACAGTGTCTCCAGACAGGTGTGTTATGTTTATTACAGTGTGTCTATAGACAGGTGTGTTATGTTTATTACAGTGTGTCTACAGACAGGTGTGTTATGTTTATTACATTGTGTCTACAGACAGGTGTGTTATGTTTATTACAGTGTGTCTCCAGACAGGTGTGTTATGTTTATTACAGTGTGTCTACAGACAGGTGTGTTATGTTTATTACAGTGTGTCTCCAGACAGGTGTGTTATGTTTTTTTACAGTGTGTCTACAGACAGGTGTGTTATGTTTATTACAGTGTCTCCAGACAGGTGTGTTATGTTTATTACAGTGTGTCTACAGACAGGTGTGTTATGTTTATTACAGTGTGTCTCCAGACAGGTGTGTTATGTTTATTACAGTGTGTCCAGACAGGTGTGTTCTGTTTATTACAGTGTGTCTACAGACAGGTGTGTTATGTCTATTACAGTGTGACTCCAGACAGGTGTGTTATGTTTATTACAGTGTGTCTTCAGACAGGTGTGTTATGTTTATTACAGTGTGTCTACAGACAGGTGTGTTATGTTTATTACAGTGTCTACAGACAGGTGTGTTATGTTTATTACAGTGTGTTTACAGACAGGTGTGTTATGTTTATTACAGTGTGTATACAGACAGGTGTGTTATGTTTATTACAGTGTGTCTACAGACAGGTGTGTTATGTTTATTACAGTGTATCTACAGACAGGTGTGTTATGTTTATTACAGTGTGTCTACAGACAGGTGTGTTATGTTTATTACAGTGTGTATACATACAGGTGTGTTATTTTTATTACAGTGTGTCTACAGACAGGTGTGTTATGTTTATTACAGTGTGTCTACAGACAGGTGTGTTATGTTTATTACAGTGTGTCTACAGACAGGTGTGTTATGTTTATTACAGTGTGTCTCCAGACAGGTGTGTTATGTTTATTACAGTGTGTCTCCAGACAGGTGTGTTATGTTTATTACAGTGTGTCTCCAGACAGGTGTGTTATGTTTATTACAGTGTGTCTACAGACAGGTGTGTTATATTTATTACAGTGTGACTCCAGACAGGTGTGTTATGTTTATTATAGTGTGTCTCCAGACAGGTGTGTTATGTTTATTACAGTGTGTCTCCAGACAGGTGTGTTATGTTTATTACAGTGTGTCTCCAGACAGGTGTGTTATGTTTATTACAGTGTGTCTACAGACAGGTGTGTTATGTTTATTACAGTGTCTCCAGACAGGTGTGTTATGTTTATTACAGTGTGTCTATAGACAGGTGTGTTATGTTTATTACAGTGTGTCTACAGACAGGTGTGTTATGTTTATTACAGTGTCTCCAGACAGGTGTGTTATGTTTATTACAGTGTGTCTATAGACAGGTGTGTTATGTTTATTACAGTGTGTCTACAGACAGGTGTGTTATGTTTATTACATTGTGTCTACAGACAGGTGTGTTATGTTTATTACAGTGTGTCTCCAGACAGGTGTGTTATGTTTATTACAGTGTGTCTACAGACAGGTGTGTTATGTTTATTACAGTGTGTCTCCAGACAGGTGTGTTATGTTTTTTTACAGTGTGTCTACAGACAGGTGTGTTATGTTTATTACAGTGTCTCCAGACAGGTGTGTTATGTTTATTACAGTGTGTCTACAGACAGGTGTGTTATGTTTATTACAGTGTGTCTCCAGACAGGTGTGTTATGTTTATTACAGTGTGTCCAGACAGGTGTGTTATGTTTATTACAGTGTGTCTACAGACAGGTGTGTTATGTCTATTACAGTGTGACTCCAGACAGGTGTGTTATGTTTATTACAGTGTGTCTTCAGACAGGTGTGTTATGTTTATTACAGTGTGTCTACAGACAGGTGTGTTATGTTTATTACAGTGTCTACAGACAGGTGTGTTATGTTTATTACAGTGTGTTTACAGACAGGTGTGTTATGTTTATTACAGTGTGTATACAGACAGGTGTGTTATGTTTATTACAGTGTGTCTACAGACAGGTGTGTTATGTTTATTACAGTGTATCTACAGACAGGTGTGTTATGTTTATTACAGTGTGTCTACAGACAGGTGTGTTATGTTTATTACAGTGTGTATACATACAGGTGTGTTATTTTTATTACAGTGTGTCTACAGACAGGTGTGTTATGTTTATTACAGTGTGTCTACAGACAGGTGTGTTATGTTTATTACAGTGTGTCTACAGACAGGTGTGTTATGTTTATTACAGTGTGTCTCCAGACAGGTGTGTTATGTTTATTACAGTGTGTCTCCAGACAGGTGTGTTATGTTTATTACAGTGTGTCTCCAGACAGGTGTGTTATGTTTATTACAGTGTGTCTCCAGACAGGTGTGTTATGTTTATTACAGTGTGTCTACAGACAGGTGTGTTATATTTATTACAGTGTGACTCCAGACAGGTGTGTTATGTTTATTATAGTGTGTCTCCAGACAGGTGTGTTATGTTTATTACAGTGTGTCTCCAGACAGGTGTGTTATGTTTATTACAGTGTGTCTCCAGACAGGTGTGTTATGTTTATTACAGTGTGTCTACAGACAGGTGTGTTATGTTTATTACAGTGTCTCCAGACAGGTGTGTTATGTTTATTACAGTGTGTCTATAGACAGGTGTGTTATGTTTATTACAGTGTGTCTACAGACAGGTGTGTTATGTTTATTACAGTGTCTCCAGACAGGTGTGTTATGTTTATTACAGTGTGTCTATAGACAGGTGTGTTATGTTTATTACAGTGTGTCTACAGACAGGTGTGTTATGTTTATTACATTGTGTCTACAGACAGGTGTGTTATGTTTATTACAGTGTGTCTCCAGACAGGTGTGTTATGTTTATTACAGTGTGTCTACAGACAGGTGTGTTATGTTTATTACAGTGTGTCTCCAGACAGGTGTGTTATGTTTTTTTACAGTGTGTCTACAGACAGGTGTGTTATGTTTATTACAGTGTCTCCAGACAGGTGTGTTATGTTTATTACAGTGTGTCTACAGACAGGTGTGTTATGTTTATTACAGTGTGTCTCCAGACAGGTGTGTTATGTTTATTACAGTGTGTCCAGACAGGTGTGTTATGTTTATTACAGTGTGTCTACAGACAGGTGTGTTATGTCTATTACAGTGTGACTCCAGACAGGTGTGTTATGTTTATTACAGTGTGTCTTCAGACAGGTGTGTTATGTTTATTACAGTGTGTCTACAGACAGGTGTGTTATGTTTATTACAGTGTCTACAGACAGGTGTGTTATGTTTATTACAGTGTGTTTACAGACAGGTGTGTTATGTTTATTACAGTGTGTATACAGACAGGTGTGTTATGTTTATTACAGTGTGTCTACAGACAGGTGTGTTATGTTTATTACAGTGTATCTACAGACAGGTGTGTTATGTTTATTACAGTGTGTCTACAGACAGGTGTGTTATGTTTATTACAGTGTGTATACATACAGGTGTGTTATTTTTATTACAGTGTGTCTACAGACAGGTGTGTTATGTTTATTACAGTGTGTCTACAGACAGGTGTGTTATGTTTATTACAGTGTGTCTACAGACAGGTGTGTTATGTTTATTACAGTGTGTCTCCAGACAGGTGTGTTATGTTTATTACAGTGTGTCTCCAGACAGGTGTGTTATGTTTATTACAGTGTGTCTCCAGACAGGTGTGTTATGTTTATTACAGTGTGTATCCAGACAGGTGTGTTATGTTTATTACAGTGTGTCTCCAGACAGGTGTGTTATGTTTATTACATTGTGTCTCCAGACAGGTGTGTTATGTTTATTACAGTGTGTCTACAGACAGGTGTGTTATGTTTAATACAGTGTGTCTCCAGACAGGTGTGTTATGTTTATTACAGTGTGTATACAGACAGGTGTGTTATGTTTATTACAGTGTGTCTCCAGACAGGTGTGGTATGTTTATTACAGTGTGTCTACAGACAGGTGTGTTATGTTTATTACAGTGTGTCTCCAGACAGGTGTGGTATGTTTATTACAGTGTGTCTACAGACAGGTGTGTTATGTTTATTACAGTGTGTCTACAGACAGGTGTGTTATGTTTATTACAGTGTGTCTACAGACAGGTGTGTTATGTTTATTACAGTGTGTCTACAGACAGGTGTGTTATGTTTATTACATTGTGTCTACAGACAGGTGTGTTATGTTTATTACAGTGTGTCTCCAGACAGGTGTGTTATGTTTATTACAGTGTGTCTACAGACAGGTGTGTTATGTTTATTACATTGTGTCTACAGACAGGTGTGTTATGTTTATTACAGTGTGTCTCCAGACAGGTGTGTTATGTTTATTACAGTGTGTCTACAGACAGGTGTGTTATGTTTATTACAGTGTGTATACAGACAGGTGTGTTATGTTTATTACAGTGTGTCTCCAGACAGGTGTGGTATGTTTATTACAGTGTGTCTCCAGACAGGTGTGTTATGTTTATTACAGTGTGTCTCCAGACAGGTGTGTTATGTTTATTACATTGTGTCTCCAGACAGGTGTGTTATGTTTATTACAGTGTGTCCAGACAGGTGTGTTATGTTTATTACAGTGTATCTACAGACAGGTGTGTTATGTTTATTACAGTGTGTCTACAGACAGGTGTGTTATGTTTATTACAGTGTGTCTACAGACAGGTGTGTTATGGTTATTACAGTGTGTCTACAGACAGGTGTGTTATGTTTATTACAGTGTGTCTACAGACAGGTGTGTTATGTTTATTACATTGTGTCTACAGACAGGTGTGTTATGTTTATTACTTTGTGTCTACAGACAGGTGTGTTATGTTTATTACATTGTGTCTACAGACAGGTGTGTTATGTTTATTACAGTGTGTCTCCAGACAGGTGTGTTAAGTTTATTACAGTGTGTATACAGACAGGTGTGTTATGTTTAATACATTGTGTCTACAGACAGGTGTGTTATGTTTATTACAGTGTGTCTACAGACAGGTGTGTTATGTTTATTACAGTGTGTCTCCAGACAGGTGTGTTATGTTTATTACAGTGTGTATACAGACAGGTGTGTTATGTTTATTACAGTGTGTCTACAGACAGGTGTGTTATGTTTATTACAGTGTGTCTACAGACAGGTGTGTTATGTTTATTACAGTGTGTCTCCAGACAGGTGTGTTATGTTTATTACAGTGTGTCCAGACAGGTGTGTTATGTTTATTACAGTGTGTATACAGACAGGTGTGTTATGTTTATTACAGTGTGTCTCCAGACAGGTGTGTTAAGTTTATTACAGTGTGTATACAGACAGGTGTGTTATGTTTAATACATTGTGTCTACAGACAGGTGTGTTATGTTTATTACAGTGTGTCTACAGACAGGTGTGTTATGTTTATTACAGTGTGTCTCCAGACAGGTGTGTTATGTTTATTACAGTGTGTATACAGACAGGTGTGTTATGTTTATTACAGTGTGTCTACAGACAGGTGTGTTATGTTTATTACAGTGTGTCTACAGACAGGTGTGTTATGTTTATTACAGTGTGTCTCCAGACAGGTGTGTTATGTTTATTACAGTGTGTCCAGACAGGTGTGTTATGTTTATTACAGTGTGTATACAGACAGGTGTGTTATGTTTATTACAGTGTGTCTCCAGACAGGTGTGTTATGTTTATTACAGTGTGTCCAGACAGGTGTGTTATGTTTATTACAGTGTGTCTCCAGACAGGTGTGTTATGTTTATTACAGTGTGTCTACAGACAGGTGTGTTATGTTTATTACATTGTGTATCCAGACAGGTGTGTTATGTTTATTACAGTGTGTCTCCAGACAGGTGTGTTATGTTTATTACAGTGTGTCTCCAGACAGGTGTGGTATGTTTATTACAGTGTGTCTACAGACAGGTGTGTTATGTTTATTACAGTGTGTCTACAGACAGGTGTGTTATGTTTATTACAGTGTGTCTACAGACAGGTGTGTTATGTTTATTACATTGTGTCTACAGACAGGTGTGTTATGTTTATTACAGTGTGTCTCCAGACAGGTGTGTTATGTTTATTACAGTGTGTCTCCAGACAGGTGTGTTATGTTTATTACAGTGTGTCTACAGACAGGTGTGTTATGTTTATTACAGTGTGTCTCCAGACAGGTGTGTTAAGTTTATTACAGTGTGTATACAGACAGGTGTGTTATGTTTAATACATTGTGTCTACAGACAGGTGTGTTATGTTTATTACAGTGTGTCTACAGACAGGTGTGTTATGTTTATTACAGTGTGTCTCCAGACAGGTGTGTTATGTTTATTACAGTGTGTCTACAGACAGGTGTGTTATGTTTATTACAGTGTGTCTACAGACAGGTGTGTTATGTTTATTACAGTGTGTCTACAGACAGGTGTGTTATGTTTATTACAGTGTGTCTCCAGACAGGTGTGTTATGTTTATTACAGTGTGTCCAGACAGGTGTGTTATGTTTATTACAGTGTGTATACAGACAGGTGTGTTATGTTTATTACAGTGTGTCTCCAGACAGGTGTGTTATGTTTATTACAGTGTGTCCAGACAGGTGTGTTATGTTTATTACAGTGTGTCTCCAGACAGGTGTGTTATGTTTATTACAGTGTGTCTACAGACAGGTGTGTTATGTTTATTACAGTGTGTCTCCAGACAGGTGTGTTATGTTTATTACAGTGTGTCTACAGACAGGTGTGTTATGTTTATTACAGTGTGTCTCCAGACAGGTGTGTTATGTTTATTACAGTGTGTCTACAGACAGGTGTGTTATGTTTATTACAGTGTGTCTCCAGACAGGTGTGTTATGTTTATTACAGTGTGTCTCCAGACAGGTGTGGTATGTTTATTACAGTGTGTCTACAGACAGGTGTGTTATGTTTATTACAGTGTGTCTCCAGACAGGTGTGGTATGTTTATTACAGTGTGTATACAGACAGGTGTGTTATGTTTATTACTTTGTGTCTACAGACAGGTGTGTTATGTTTATTACATTGTGTCTACAGACAGGTGTGTTATGTTTATTACAGTGTGTCTCCAGACAGGTGTGTTAAGTTTATTACAGTGTGTATACAGACAGGTGTGTTATGTTTAATACATTGTGTCTACAGACAGGTGTGTTATGTTTATTACAGTGTGTCTACAGACAGGTGTGTTATGTTTATTACAGTGTGTCTCCAGACAGGTGTGTTATGTTTATTACAGTGTGTCTACAGACAGGTGTGTTATGTTTATTACAGTGTGTATACAGACAGGTGTGTTATGTTTATTACAGTGTGTCTCCAGACAGGTGTGTTATGTTTATTACAGTGTGTCTACAGACAGGTGTGTTATGTTTATTACAGTGTGTATACAGACAGGTGTGTTATGTTTATTACAGTGTGTCTCCAGACAGGTGTGTTATGTTTATTACAGTGTGTCTCCAGACAGGTGTGTTATGTTTATTACAGTGTGTATACAGACAGGTGTGTTATGTTTAATACATTGTGTCTACAGACAGGTGTGTTATGTTTATTACAGTTTGTCTCCAGACAGGTGTGTTATGTTTATTACAGTGTGTATACAGACAGGTGTGTTATGTTTATTACAGTGTGTCTACAGACAGGTGTGTTATGTTTATTACAGTGTGTCTACAGACAGGTGTGTTATGTTTATTACATTGTGTCTACAGACAGGTGTGTTATGTTTATTACAGTGTGTCTCCAGACAGGTGTGTTATGTTTATTACAGTGTGTCTCCAGACAGGTGTGTTATGTTTATTACAGTGTATCTACAGACAGGTGTGTTATGTTTATTACAGTGTGTCTACAGACAGGTGTGGTATGTTTATTACAGTGTGTCTACAGACAGGTGTGTTATGTTTATTACATTGTGTATACAGACAGGTGTGTTATGTTTATTACAGTGTGTCTCCAGACAGGTGTGTTATGTTTATTACAGTGTGTCTACAGACAGGTGTGTTATGTTTATTACAGTGTGTCCAGACAGGTGTGTTATGTTTATTACAGTGTGTATACAGACAGGTGTGTTATGTTTATTACAGTGTGTCTCCAGACAGGTGTGTTATGTTTATTACAGTGTGTCCAGACAGGTGTGTTATGTTTATTACAGTGTGTCTCCAGACAGGTGTGTTATGTTTATTACAGTGTGTCTACAGACAGGTGTGTTATGTTTATTACATTGTGTATACAGACAGGTGTGTTATGTTTATTACAGTGTGTCTCCAGACAGGTGTGTTATGTTTATTACAGTGTGTATACAGACAGGTGTGTTATGTTTATTACAGTGTGTCTCCACACAGGTGTGTTATGTTTATTACAGTGTGTCTCCAGACAGGTGTGTTATTGTTATTACAGTGTGTCTACAGACAGGTGTGTTATGTTTATTACAGTGTGTCTACAGACAGGTGTGTTATGTTTATTACAGTGTGTCTCCAGACAGGTGTGTTATGTTTATTACAGTGTGTCTACAGACAGGTGTGTTATGTTTGTTACAGTGTGTCTACAGACAGGTGTGTTATGTTTATTACAGTGTGTCTCCAGACAGGAGTGTTATGTTTATTACAGTGTGTCTACAGACAGGTGTGTTATGTTTATTACAGTGTGTCCAGACAGGTGTGTTATGTTTATTACAGTGTGTCTCCAGACAGGTGTGTTATGTTTATTACAGTGTGTCTACAGACAGGTGTGTTATGTTTATTACAGTGTGTCTCCAGACAGGTGTGTTATGTTTATTACATTGTGTGTACAGACAGGTGTGTTATGTTTATTACAGTGTGTCTCCAGACAGGTGTGTTATGTTTATTACAGTGTGTCTACAGACAGGTGTGTTATGTTTATTACAGTGTATCTACAGACAGGTGTGTTATGTTTATTACAGTGTGTCTCCAGACAGGTGTGTTATGTTTATTACAGTGTGTCTACAGACAGGTGTGTTATGTTTATTACAGTGTGTCTCCAGACAGGTGTGTTATGTTTATTACAGTGTGTCTACAGACAGGTGTGTTATGTTTATTATAGTGTGTCTACAGACAGGTGTGTTATGTTTATTACAGTGTGTCTACAGACAGGTGTGTTATGTTTATTACAGTGTGTCTACAGACAGGTGTGTTATGTATATTACAGTGTGTCCAGACAGGTGTGTTATGTTTATTACAGTGTGTCTACAGACAGGTGTGTTATGTTTATTACAGTGTGTCTACAGACAGGTGTGTTATGTATATTACAGTGTGTCCAGACAGGTGTGTTATGTTTATTACAGTGTGTCTCCAGACAGGTGTGTTATGTTTATTACAGTGTGTCTACAGACAGGTGTGTTATGTTTATTACAGTGTGTCTCCAGACAGGTGTGTTATGTTTATTACAGTGTGTCTACAGACAGGTGTGTTATGTTTATTACAGTGTGTCTCCAGACAGGTGTGTTATGTTTATTACAGTGTGTCTACAGACAGGTGTGTTATGTTTATTACAGTGTGTCTCCACACAGGTGTGTTATGTTTATTACAGTGTGTCTACAGACAGGTGTGTTATTGTTATTACAGTGTGTCTACAGACAGGTGTGTTATGTTTATTACAGTGTGTCTACAGACAGGTGTGTTATGTTTATTACAGTGTGTCTCCAGACAGGAGTGTTATGTTTATTACAGTGTGTCTACAGACAGGTGTGTTATGTTTATTACAGTGTGTCCAGACAGGTGTGTTATGTTTATTACAGTGTGTCTCCAGACAGGTGTGTTATGTTTATTACAGTGTGTCTACAGACAGGTGTGTTATGTTTATTACAGTGTGTCTCCAGACAGGTGTGTTATGTTTATTACATTGTGTGTACAGACAGGTGTGTTATGTTTATTACATTGTGTGTACAGACAGGTGTGTTATGTTTATTACAGTGTGTCTCCAGACAGGTGTGTTATGTTTATTACAGTGTGTCTACAGACAGGTGTGTTATGTTTATTACAGTGTGTCTACAGACAGGTGTGTTATGTTTATTACAGTGTGTCTACAGACAGGTGTGTTATGTTTATTACAGTGTGTCTCCAGACAGGTGTGTTATGTTTATTACAGTGTGTCTACAGACAGGTGTGTTATGTTTATTACAGTGTGTCTCCAGACAGGTGTGTTATGTTTATTACATTGTGTGTACAGACAGGTGTGTTATGTTTATTACATTGTGTGTACAGACAGGTGTGTTATGTTTATTACAGTGTGTCTCCAGACAGGTGTGTTATGTTTATTACAGTGTGTCTACAGACAGGTGTGTTATGTTTATTACAGTGTGTCTACAGACAGGTGTGTTATGTTTATTACAGTGTGTCTACAGACAGGTGTGTTATGTTTATTACAGTGTGTCTCCAGACAGGTGTGTTATGTTTATTACAGTGTGTCTACAGACAGGTGTGTTATGTTTATTACAGTGTCTCCAGACAGGTGTGTTATGTTTATTACAGTGTGTCTACAGACAGGTGTGTTATGTTTATTACAGTGTGTCTCCAGACAGGTGTGTTATGTTTATTACAGTGTGTCTACAGACAGGTGTGTTATGTTTATTACAGTGTGTCTACAGACAGGTGTGTTATGTTTATTATAGTGTGTCTACAGACAGGTGTGTTATGTTTATTACAGTGTGTCTACAGACAGGTGTGTTATGTTTATTACAGTGTGTCTACAGACAGGTGTGTTATGTATATTACAGTGTGTCCAGACAGGTGTGTTATGTTTATTACAGTGTGTCTACAGACAGGTGTGTTATGTTTATTACAGTGTGTCTACAGACAGGTGTGTTATGTATATTACAGTGTGTCCAGACAGGTGTGTTATGTTTATTACAGTGTGTCTACAGACAGGTGTGTTATGTTTATTACAGTGTGTCTACAGACAGGTGTGTTATGTTTATTACAGTGTGTCTACAGACAGGTGTGTTATGTTTATTACAGTGTGTCTACAGACAGGTGTGTTATGTTTATTACAGTGTGTCTACAGACAGGTGTGTTATGTTTATTAAATTGTGTCTCCAGACAGGTGTGTTATGTTTATTACAGTGTGTCTACAGACAGGTGTGTTATGTTTATTACATTGTGTCTACAGACAGGTGTGTTATGTTTATTACAGTGTGTCTACAGACAGGTGTGTTATGTTTATTACAGTGTGTATACAGACAGGTGTGTTATGTTTATTACAGTGTGTCTACAGACAGGTGTGTTATGTTTATTACAGTGTGTCTCCAGACAGGTGTGTTATGTTTATTACAGTGTGTCTACAGACAGGTGTGTTATGTTTATTACAGTGTGTCTCCAGACAGGTGTGTTATGTTTATTACAGTGTGTCTCCAGACAGGTGTGTTATGTTTATTACAGTGTCTCCAGACAGGTGTGTTATGTTTATTACAGTGTGTCTCCAGACAGGTGTGTTATGTTTATTACAGTGTGTCTCCAGACAGGTGTGTTATGTTTATTACAGTGTGTCCAGACAGGTGTGTTATGTTTATTACAGTGTGTCTACAGACAGGTGTGTTATGTTTATTACAGTGTGTCTCCAGACAGGTGTGTTATGTTTATTACATTGTGTCTCCAGACAGGTGTGTTATGTTTATTACAGTGTGTCTACAGACAGGTGTGTTATGTTTATTACAGTGTGTCTCCAGACAGGTGTGTTATGTTTATTACATTGTGTCTCCAGACAGGTGTGTTATGTTTATTACATTGTGTCTCCAGACAGGTGTGTTATGTTTATTACAGTGTGTCTACAGACAGGTGTGTTATGTTTATTACAGTGTGTATACAGAAAGGTGTGTTATGTTTATTACAGTGTGTCTCCACACAGGTGTGTTATGTTTATTACAGTGTGTCTCCAGACAGGTGTGTTATGTTTATTACAGTGTGTATACAGACAGGTGTGTTATGTTTATTACATTGTGTCTACAGACAGGTGTGTTATGTTTATTACAGTGTGTCTCCAGACAGGTGTGTTATGTTTATTACAGTGTGTCTCCAGACAGGTGTGTTATGTTTATTACAGTGTGTCTCCAGACAGGTGTGTTATGTTTATTACAGTGTGTCTACAGACAGGTGTGTTATGTTTATTACAGTGTGTCTCCACACAGGTGTGTTATGTTTATTACAGTGTGTCTACAGACAGGTGTGTTATTGTTATTACAGTGTGTCTACAGACAGGTGTGTTATGTTTATTACAGTGTGTCTACAGACAGGTGTGTTATGTTTATTACAGTGTGTCTCCAGACAGGTGTGTTATGTTTATTACAGTGTGTCTACAGACAGGTGTGTTATGTTTATTACAGTGTGTCTACAGACAGGTGTGTTATGTTTATTACAGTGTGTCTCCAGACAGGAGTGTTATGTTTATTACAGTGTGTCTACAGACAGGTGTGTTATGTTTATTACAGTGTGTCTCCAGACAGGTGTGTTATGTTTATTACAGTGTGTCTCCAGACAGGTGTGTTATGTTTATTACAGTGTGTCTACAGACAGGTGTGTTATGTTTATTACAGTGTGTCTCCAGACAGGTGTGTTATGTTTATTACAGTGTGTCTCCAGACAGGTGTGTTATGTTTATTACAGTGTGTCTACAGACAGGTGTGTTATGTTTATTACAGTGTATCTACAGACAGGTGTGTTATGTTTATTACAGTGTGTCTACAGACAGGTGTGTTATGTTTATTATAGTGTGTCTACAGACAGGTGTGTTATGTTTATTACAGTGTGTCTACAGACAGGTGTGTTATGTTTATTACAGTGTGTCTACAGACAGGTGTGTTATGTATATTACAGTGTGTCCAGACAGGTGTGTTATGTTTATTACAGTGTGTCTACAGACAGGTGTGTTATGTTTATTACATTGTGTGTACAGACAGGTGTGTTATGTTTATTACAGTGTGTCTACAGACAGGTGTGTTATGTTTATTACATTGTGTGTCCAGACAGGTGTGTTATGTTTATTACAGTGTGTCTCCAGACAGGTGTGTTATGTTTATTACAGTGTGTCTACAGACAGGTGTGTTATGTTTATTACAGTGTGTCTACAGACAGGTGTGTTATGTTTATTACAGTGTATCTACAGACAGGTGTGTTATGTTTATTACAGTGTGTCTACAGACAGGTGTGTTATGTTTATTACAGTGTGTCTCCAGACAGGTGTGTTATGTTTATTACAGTGTGTCTACAGACAGGTGTGTTATGTTTATTACAGTGTGTCTACAGACAGGTGTGTTATGTTTATTATAGTGTGTCTACAGACAGGTGTGTTATGTTTATTACAGTGTGTCTACAGACAGGTGTGTTATGTTTATTACAGTGTGTCTACAGACAGGTGTGTTATGTATATTACAGTGTGTCCAGACAGGTGTGTTATGTTTATTACAGTGTGTCTACAGACAGGTGTGTTATGTTTATTACAGTGTGTCTACAGACAGGTGTGTTATGTATATTACAGTGTGTCCAGACAGGTGTGTTATGTTTATTACAGTGTGTCTACAGACAGGTGTGTTATGTTTATTACAGTGTGTCTCCAGACAGGTGTGTTATGTTTATTACAGTGTGTCTCCAGACAGGTGTGTTATGTTTATTACAGTGTGTCTACAGACAGGTGTGTTATGTTTATTACAGTGTGTCTCCAGACAGGTGTGTTATGTTTATTACAGTGTGTCTCCAGACAGGTGTGTTATGTTTATTACAGTGTATCTACAGAAAGGTGTGTTATGTTTATTACAGTGTGTCTACAGACAGGTGTGTTATGTTTATTACAGTGTGTCTCCAGACAGGTGTGTTATGTTTATTACAGTGTGTCTACAGACAGGTGTGTTATGTTTATTACAGTGTGTCTACAGACAGGTGTGTTATGTTTATTACAGTGTGTCTACAGACAGGTGTGTTATGTTTATTACAGTGTGTCTACAGACAGGTGTGTTATGTTTATTACAGTGTGTCTCCAGACAGGTGTGTTATGTTTATTACAGTGTGTCTACAGACAGGTGTGTTATGTTTATTACAGTGTGTCTACAGACAGGTGTGTTATGTTTATTACAGTGTGTCTACAGACAGGTGTGTTATGTTTATTACAGTGTGTCTCCAGACAGGTGTGTTATGTTTATTACAGTGTGTCTACAGACAGGTGTGTTATGTTTATTACAGTGTGTCTCCAGACAGGTGTGTTATGTTTATTACAGTGTGTCTACAGACAGGTGTGTTATGTTTATTACAGTGTGTCTCCAGACAGGTGTGTTATGTTTATTACAGTGTGTCTCCAGACAGGTGTGTTATGTTTATTACAGTGTGTCTCCAGACAGGTGTGTTATGTTTATTACAGTGTGTCTACAGACAGGTGTGTTATGTTTATTACAGTGTGTCTCCAGACAGGTGTGTTATGTTTATTACAGTGTGTCTACAGACAGGTGTGTTATGTTTATTACAGTGTGTCTACAGACAGGTGTGTTATGTTTATTACAGTGTGTCTCCAGACAGGTGTGTTATGTTTATTACAGTGTGTCTACAGACAGGTGTGTTATGTTTATTACAGTGTGTACAGACAGGTGTGTTATGTTTATTACAGTGTGTCTCCAGACAGGTGTGTTATGTTTATTACAGTGTGTCTCCAGACAGGTGTGTTATGTTTATTACAGTGTGTCTCCAGACAGGTGTGTTATGTTTATTACAGTGTGTCTCCAGACAGGTGTGTTATGTTTATTACATTGTGTCTACAGACAGGTGTGTTATGTTTATTACAGTGTGTCTCCAGACAGGTGTGTTATGTTTATTACAGTGTGTCTCCAGACAGGTGTGTTATGTTTATTACAGTGTGTCTACAGACAGGTGTGTTATGTTTATTACAGTGTGTCTCCAGACAGGTGTGTTATGTTTATTACATTGTGTCTCCAGACAGGTGTGTTATGTTTATTACAGTGTGTATACAGACAGGTGTGTTATGTTTATTACAGTGTGTCTCCAGACAGGTGTGTTATGTTTATTACAGTGTGTCCAGACAGGTGTGTTATGTTTATTACATTGTGTATACAGACAGGTGTGTTATGTTTATTACAGTGTGTCTCCAGACAGGTGTGTTATGTTTATTACAGTGTGTCTCCAGACAGGTGTGTTATGTTTATTACAGTGTGTCTACAGACAGGTGTGTTATGTTTATTACCTTGTGTCTCCAGACAGGTGTGTTATGTTTATTACAGTGTGTCTCCAGACAGGTGTGTTATGTTTATTACAGTGTGTCTACAGACAGGTGTGTTATGTTTATTACAGTGTGTATACAGACAGGTGTGTTATGTTTATTACAGTGTGTCTCCAGACAGGTGTGTTATGTTTATTACAGTGTGTCTACAGACAGGTGTGTTATGTTTATTACAGTGTGTCTCCAGACAGGTGTGTTATGTTTATTACAGTGTGTCTACAGACAGGTGTGTTATGTTTATTACAGTGTGTCTACAGACAGGTGTGTTATGTTTATTACAGTGTGTCTCCAGACAGGTGTGTTATGTTTATTACAGTGTCTCCAGACAGGTGTGTTATGTATATTACAGTGTGTCCAGACAGGTGTGTTATGTTTATTACAGTGTGTCTACAGACAGGTGTGTTATGTTTATTACAGTGTGTCTCCAGACAGGTGTGTTATGTTTATTACAGTGTGTCTCCAGACAGGTGTGTTATGTTTATTACAGTGTGTCTACAGACAGGTGTGTTATGTTTATTACAGTGTGTCTCCAGACAGGTGTGTTATGTTTATTACAGTGTGTCTCCAGACAGGTGTGTTATGTTTATTACAGTGTATCTACAGAAAGGTGTGTTATGTTTATTACAGTGTGTCTACAGACAGGTGTGTTATGTTTATTACAGTGTGTCTCCAGACAGGTGTGTTATGTTTATTACAGTGTGTCTACAGACAGGTGTGTTATGTTTATTACAGTGTGTCTACAGACAGGTGTGTTATGTTTATTACAGTGTGTCTACAGACAGGTGTGTTATGTTTATTACAGTGTGTCTACAGACAGGTGTGTTATGTTTATTACAGTGTGTCTCCAGACAGGTGTGTTATGTTTATTACAGTGTGTCTACAGACAGGTGTGTTATGTTTATTACAGTGTGTCTACAGACAGGTGTGTTATGTTTATTACAGTGTGTCTACAGACAGGTGTGTTATGTTTATTACAGTGTGTCTCCAGACAGGTGTGTTATGTTTATTACAGTGTGTCTACAGACAGGTGTGTTATGTTTATTACAGTGTGTCTCCAGACAGGTGTGTTATGTTTATTACAGTGTGTCTACAGACAGGTGTGTTATGTTTATTACAGTGTGTCTCCAGACAGGTGTGTTATGTTTATTACAGTGTGTCTCCAGACAGGTGTGTTATGTTTATTACAGTGTGTCTCCAGACAGGTGTGTTATGTTTATTACAGTGTGTCTACAGACAGGTGTGTTATGTTTATTACAGTGTGTCTCCAGACAGGTGTGTTATGTTTATTACAGTGTGTCTACAGACAGGTGTGTTATGTTTATTACAGTGTGTCTACAGACAGGTGTGTTATGTTTATTACAGTGTGTCTCCAGACAGGTGTGTTATGTTTATTACAGTGTGTCTACAGACAGGTGTGTTATGTTTATTACAGTGTGTACAGACAGGTGTGTTATGTTTATTACAGTGTGTCTCCAGACAGGTGTGTTATGTTTATTACAGTGTGTCTCCAGACAGGTGTGTTATGTTTATTACAGTGTGTCTCCAGACAGGTGTGTTATGTTTATTACAGTGTGTCTCCAGACAGGTGTGTTATGTTTATTACATTGTGTCTACAGACAGGTGTGTTATGTTTATTACAGTGTGTCTCCAGACAGGTGTGTTATGTTTATTACAGTGTGTCTCCAGACAGGTGTGTTATGTTTATTACAGTGTGTCTACAGACAGGTGTGTTATGTTTATTACAGTGTGTCTCCAGACAGGTGTGTTATGTTTATTACATTGTGTCTCCAGACAGGTGTGTTATGTTTATTACAGTGTGTATACAGACAGGTGTGTTATGTTTATTACAGTGTGTCTCCAGACAGGTGTGTTATGTTTATTACAGTGTGTCCAGACAGGTGTGTTATGTTTATTACATTGTGTATACAGACAGGTGTGTTATGTTTATTACAGTGTGTCTCCAGACAGGTGTGTTATGTTTATTACAGTGTGTCTCCAGACAGGTGTGTTATGTTTATTACAGTGTGTCTACAGACAGGTGTGTTATGTTTATTACCTTGTGTCTCCAGACAGGTGTGTTATGTTTATTACAGTGTGTCTCCAGACAGGTGTGTTATGTTTATTACAGTGTGTCTACAGACAGGTGTGTTATGTTTATTACAGTGTGTATACAGACAGGTGTGTTATGTTTATTACAGTGTGTCTCCAGACAGGTGTGTTATGTTTATTACAGTGTGTCTACAGACAGGTGTGTTATGTTTATTACAGTGTGTCTCCAGACAGGTGTGTTATGTTTATTACAGTGTGTCTACAGACAGGTGTGTTATGTTTATTACAGTGTGTCTACAGACAGGTGTGTTATGTTTATTACAGTGTGTCTCCAGACAGGTGTGTTATGTTTATTACAGTGTCTCCAGACAGGTGTGTTATGTTTATTACAGTGTGTCTCCAGACAGGTGTGTTATGTTTATTACAGTGTGTCTACAGACAGGTGTGTTATGTTTATTACAGTGTGTCTACAGACAGGTGTGTTATGTTTATTACAGTGTGTCTCCAGACAGGTGTGTTATGTTTATTACAGTGTGTATACAGACAGGTGTGTTATGTTTATTACAGTGTGTCTCCAGACAGGTGTGTTATGTTTATTACAGTGTGTCTCCAGACAGGTGTGTTATGTTTATTACAGTGTGTCTCCAGACAGGTGTGTTATGTTTATTACAGTGTGTCCAGACAGGTGTGTTATGTTTATTACAGTGTGTCTCCAGACAGGTGTGTTATGTTTATTACAGTGTGTCTCCAGACAGGTGTGTTATGTTTATTACAGTGTGTCTACAGACAGGTGTGTTATGTTTATTACAGTGTGTCTCCAGACAGGTGTGTTATGTTTATTACATTGTGTCTCCAGACAGGTGTGTATGTTTATTACAGTGTGTCTACAGACAGGTGTGTTATGTTTATTACATTGTGTCTACAGACAGGTGTGTTATGTTTATTACAGTGTCTACAGACAGGTGTGTTATGTTTATTACAGTGTGTCTCCAGACAGGTGTGTTATGTTTATTACAGTGTGTCTACAGACAGGTGTGTTATGTTTATTACATTGTGTCTCCAGACAGGTGTGTTATGTTTATTACAGTGTGTCTACAGACAGGTGTGTTATGTTTATTACAGTGTGTCTCCAGACAGGTGTGTTATGTTTATTACAGTGTGTCTACAGACAGGTGTGTTATGTTTATTACAGTGTGTCCAGACAGGTGTGTTATGTTTATTACAGTGTGTCTCCAGACAGGTGTGTTATGTTTATTACATTGTGTCTACAGACAGGTGTGTTATGTTTATTACAGTGTGTCTCCAGACAGGTGTGTTATGTTTATTACATTGTGTCTCCAGACAGGTGTGATATGTTTATTACAGTGTGTCTACAGACAGGTGTGTTATGTTTATTACAGTGTGTCTACAGACAGGTGTGTTATGTTTATTACAGTGTGTCTCCAGACAGGTGTGTTATGTTTATTACATTGTGTCTACAGACAGGTGTGTTACGTTTATTACAGTGTGTCTACAGACAGGTGTGTTATGTTTATTACAGTGTGTCTACAGACAGGTGTGTTATGTTTATTACAGTGTGTCTACAGACAGGTGTGTTATGTTTATTACAGTGTGTCTCCAGACAGGTGTGTTATGTTTATTACAGTGTGTATACAGACAGGTGTGTTATGTTTATTACAGTGTGTCTACAGACAGGTGTGGTATGTTTATTACAGTGTGTCTCCAGACAGGTGTGTTATGTTTATTACAGTGTGTCTACAGACAGGTGTGGTATGTTTATTACAGTGTGTCTCCAGACAGGTGTGTTATGTTTATTACAGTGTGTCTACAGACAGGTGTGTTATGTGTATTACAGTGTGTCCAGACAGGTGTGTTATGTTTATTACATTGTGTCTACAGACAGGTGTGTTATGTTTATTACAGTGTGTCTCCAGACAGGTGTGTTATGTTTATTACAGTGTGTCCAGACAGGTGTGTTATGTTTATTACATTGTGTCTACAGACAGGTGTGTTATGTTTATTACAGTGTGTCTCCAGACAGGTGTGTTATGTGTATTACAGTGTGTCCAGACAGGTGTGTTATGTTTATTACATTGTGTCTACAGACAGGTGTGTTATGTTTATTACAGTGTGTCTCCAGACAGGTGTGTTATGTTTATTACAGTGTGTATACAGACAGGTGTGTTATGTTTATTACAGTGTGTCTACAGACAGGTGTGTTATGTTTATTACATTGTGTCTACAGACAGGTGTGTTATGTTTATTACAGTGTGTCTTCAGACAGGTGTGTTATGTTTATTACAGTGTGTCTCCAGACAGGTGTGTTATGTTTATTACAGTGTGTCTACAGACAGGTGTGTTATGTTTATTACAGTGTGTCTACAGACAGGTGTGTTATGTTTATTACAGTGTGTCTACAGACAGGTGTGTTATGTTTATTACAGTGTGTCTCCAGACAGGTGTGTTATGTTTATTACAGTGTGTCTCCAGACAGGTGTGTTATGTTTATTACAGTGTGTCTACAGACAGGTGTGTTATGTTTATTACAGTGTGTTTACAGACAGGTGTGTTATTGTTATTACAGTGTTTCTCCAGACAGGTGTGTTATGTTTATTACAGTGTGTCTCCAGACAGGTGTGTTATGTTTATTACAGTGTGTCTACAGACAGGTGTGTTATGTTTATTACATTGTGTCTACAGACAGGTGTGTTATGTTTATTACATTGTGTCTACAGACAGGTGTGTTATGTTTATTACAGTGTGTCTACAGACAGGTGTGTTATGTTTATTACAGTGTGTATACAGACAGGTGTGTTATGTTTATTACAGTGTGTCTACAGACAGGTGTGTTATGTTTATTACAGTGTGTCTCCAGACAGGTGTGTTATGTTTATTACATTGTGTCTCCAGACAGGTGTGTTATGTTTATTACAGTGTGTCCAGACAGGTGTGTTATGTTTATTACATTGTGTCTACAGACAGGTGTGTTATGTTTATTACAGTGTGTCTCCAGACAGGTGTGTTATGTTTATTACAGTGTGTCTACAGACAGGTGTGTTATGTTTATTACAGTGTGTCTACAGACAGGTGTGTTATGTTTATTACATTGTGTCTCCAGACAGGTGTGTTATGTTTATTACAGTGTGTCTACAGACAGGTGTGTTATGTTTATTACAGTGTGTATACAGACAGGTGTGTTATGTTTATTACAGTGTGTCTACAGACAGGTGTGTTATGTTTATTACAGTGTGTCTACAGACAGGTGTGTTATTGTTATTACAGTGTGTCTACAGACAGGTGTGTTATGTTTATTACAGTGTGTCTACAGACAGGTGTGTTATGTTTATTACAGTGTGTCTACAGACAGGTGTGTTATTGTTATTACAGTGTGTCTACAGACAGGTGTGTTATGTTTATTACAGTGTGTCTACAGACAGGTGTGTTATGTTTATTACAGTGTGTCTCCAGACAGGTGTGTTATGTTTATTACAGTGTGTCTACAGACAGGTGTAGGTGTGTTTCAGTACCTTTCCGAAGCTGCCTTTTCCCAGCACCATGAGGAAGTTGAAGTCCTGGAGGCAAACCCTGGGCTTGACCGGTCCTGCAGGTAGGGTGGCCAGACAGGGGACTGACGGGGCTGAGGGGGACAGGACAGACACGGGGACAGGGACAGACACAGACACAGGGGAAGGCCTCAGGGAGGGGGGGAGAAGGGAGGGGGGAATAGCATCTAGACCACTAGGCTCCTATTGAAGAGAGGAGGGGGGAGGGGAGACGGCTTAGTTATAATAAAACTGTCACACACGACCACAAACCTGCAATGTGTGTATTTTAAAGCTCCTGCAACCTGGTGGCCAAAGTGAGGGACCTCACACACATTTTGTTTGGTCATACTCCAAGTCTAAATATACCTTTATATACCAATAGTTATATATAATATATGTATTCTATAACTCTAACTACACTACCTATAATCCACTACATGAGAGTATGTCTTACATTTTCGTCAGGGACAGGCATGTTGTAGTACTCTCCCTCATCCTGATCCAGCAGTTTGAACCAGCCGCTAACTGAGTGACGGAATATCTCGCTCACTCCGAACGACAGCGATCCCATGAAGTCATTCCGAGACGTACGATCCCAATCCCACACCTCCACCGACAGACGACGGTCCCACTGCCGCCCGCGCACTGAGCTGGGGAGAGAGATGGGAGTGAAAGAGGTTACCGAACAGGTATCCGACCTCCAGTCATCTGTACTCCTCAAGACCACAATAGTCCACTGAGATAAATCTCCTGGGGCTAACACAAGTCTTGTTCCCTGTGCATAGTTCCCAGAACTACTGGTACACACACACACATCGTCACACACATCGTCACACACACACACACACACCGTCACACACACTCACACACACCGTCACACACACTCACAAGGTGAAGCTCTCGTTCCAGACGGGGTTGAGTGTGGAGCGGATAGTCTTGGTCTTCTGTTTGCTCTGGCTCTTGGGGTCAGGGATTAGCTTGAGCTTCACGTAGGGGTCAGACAGGCCGTTGGGGTCCATGGGGATCAGGTTACGAGCCTCCCGCACTGAGGGGGTAGAGAGGGGGGTGGAGGGACAGAGGGAGGGAGAGGGTGAGAGGGAGAAAGAGAGAGAGAGACAGAGTCAGACAGTGGATAGCATAGATGGCCATACAGATGCCATATCTTAATTTGACCCAGTTTCTCACAGCAGGAAAATAATCCTGCAGCAACAGGAAATGTGAATATTATGTTGATTATGATGAATGTACATTTTTTGTAGGGGATGATAAAAATTGTATTAGGGCAAATCAAGTCTGAAATGACAAACTTTAGAATCCTTTTTAAACTTGAACACACTACAAGTTTTCAATTCCTTCTGTGCATGAAAATTCCTGCTACAACAGGATGATCAATTTAAGATTTGGCATCTGTAGATGCACCACAGAGAGCCTTCCTTGTGGGAGTGTGTGCCTGTATTCAGCTCCCCCACTCGGCCTGTGTACGGATAGCCAGGGGCAGACTCCAACATTAGACATCATTTCCAAACGAAGCATGTGTGTTTAATGAGTCCACCAGATCAGAGGCAGTAGGGATGTAGGGATGACCAGGGTTTAGTGTTCTGTTGATAAGTGCATGAATTGGACAATTTTCCTGTCCTGTTCAAAATGTAACGAATACTTTGGGGTGTCAGGGAAAATGAATGGACTAAAAGTAGTACATTATTTTCATTAGGAATGTAGTGAAGTAAAAGTAAAAGTTGTCAAAAATATATATATTAAAGTAAAGTACAGATAGCCTGAAAAACAACTTAAGTAGTACTTTAAAGTATTTTTACTTAGTACTTTACACCACCGGGTGACAGAGACATGTAAACCCTGTCTCTATCAGTGGTTAGGGACAACTATTCTAGCCACTTAGTTCTGACCTGTGATGAAGATGTCCTCGTTCTCTCCCCGGACGGTCAGGTGGATCCTGCCTCTCTTCTCTGTATGATCTTGACCACACAGGCTGGGCACCAGGCTCTCACAACGCTTGTGGACATTCATCTCACAACCTGTAGTACACGCACACAAGTATAGATGCACCAACACAAGCACACACACACACATAGAGAAAATAACACGTGGTAAGAAAACGCACACACATATAGAGAAAATAACACGTGGTAAGAAAACACACTACACATATAGAGATAATAACACGTGGTAAGAAAACACACTACACATATAGAGATAATAACACGTGGTAAGAAAACCCAAACATATTTAGAGATAATAACACGTGGTAAGAAAACCCAAACACATATAGAGATAATAACACGTGGTAAGAAAACCCTCACACATATAGAGATAATAACACGTGGTAAGAAAACGCACACACACATATAGATAATAACACGTGGTAAGAAAACGCACACACATATAGAGATAATAACACGTGGTAAGAAAACACACTACACATATAGAGATAATAACACGTGGTAAGAAAACGCACACACATATAGATAATAACACGTGGTAAGAAAACCCTCACACATATAGATAATAACACGTGGTAAGAAAACAAACACACACATAGAGATAATAACACATGGTAAGAAAACCCTCACACACATATAGATAATAACACGTGGTAAGAAAACACACACACACATAGAGATAATAACACGTGGTAAGAAAACCCTCACACACATTAGAGATAATAACATGTGGCAAGAAAACCCTCACACACATAGAGATAATAACACGTGGCAAGAAAACACACACACATAGAGATAATAACATGTGGCAAGAAAACAAACACACACACATATAGAGATAATAACACGTGGTAAGAAAACGCACTACACATATAGAGATAATAACACGTGGTAAGAAAACCCTCACACACATAGAGATAATAACACGTAGTAAGAAAACCCTCACACACATAGAGATAATAACACGTGGTAAGAAAACACACACACACATATAGATAATAACACGTGGTAAGAAAACACACTACACATATAGATAATAACACGTAGTAAGAAAACACACTACACATATATAGATAATAACACGTGGTAAGAAAACACACTACACATATAGATAATAACACGTGGTAAGAAAACACACTACACATATAGATAATAACACGTGGTAAGAAAACACACTACACATATAGAGATAATAACACGTGGTAAGAAAACCCAAACACATATAGAGATAATAACACGTGGTAAGAAAACACACACACATATAGAGATAATAACACGTGGTAAGAAAACACACTACACATATAGAGATAATAACACGTGGTAAGAAAACACACTACACATATAGATAATAACACGTGGTAAGAAAACACACTACACATATAGATAATAACACGTGGTAAGAAAACACACTACACATATAGATAATAACACGTGGTAAGAAAACACACTACACATATAGAGATAATAACACGTGGTAAGAAAACCCAAACACATATAGAGATAATAACACGTGGTAAGAAAACCCTCACACACATAGAGATAATAACACGTGGTAAGAAAACACACTACACATATAGATAATAACACGTGGTAAGAAAACACACTACACATATAGATAATAACACGTGGTAAGAAAACACACTACACATATAGAGATAATAACACGTGGTAAGAAAACGCACACACATATAGATAATAACACATGGTAAGAAAACCCTCACACACATAGAGATAATAACACATGGTAAGAAAACCCTCACACACATAGAGATAATAACACGTGGTAAGAAAACCCTCACACACATATAGATAATAACACGTGGTAAGAAAACCCTCACACACATATAGAGATAATAACATGTGGCAAGAAAACCCTCACACACATAGAGATAATAACACGTGGTAAGAAAACACACACACATAGAGATAATAACACGTGGTAAGAAAACCCTCACACACATATAGAGATAATAACATGTGGCAAGAAAACCCTCACACACATAGAGATAATAACACGTGGTAAGAAAACACACACACATAGAGATAATAACACGTGGCAAGAAAACAAACACACACACATATAGAGATAATAACACGTGGTAAGAAAACCCTCACACACATTAGAGATAATAACATGTGGCAAGAAAACCCTCACACACATAGAGATAATAACACATGGTAAGAAAACCCTCACACACATAGAGATAATAACACGTGGTAAGAAAACACACACACACATATAGATAATAACACGTGGTAAGAACACACACACACATAGAGATAATAACACGTGGTAAGAAAACCCTCACACACATAGAGATAATAACACGTGGTAAGAACACACACACACATAGAGATAATAACACGTGGTAAGAAAACCCTCACACACATAGAGATAATAACACGTAGTAAGAAAACCCTCACACACATAGAGATAATAACACGTGGTAAGAAAACACACACACATAGAGATAATAACACGTGGTAAGAACACACACACACACATATAGAGATAATAACACGTAGTAAGAAAACCCTCACACACATAGAGATAATAACACGTGGTAAGAAAACACACACACATATAGAGATAATAACACGTGGTAAGAAAACACACACACATATAGAGATAATAACACGTGGTAAGAAAACGCACTACACATATAGAGATAATAACACGTGGTAAGAAAACGCACTACACACATAGAGAAAATAACACGTGGTAAGAAAACACTCACACATATATTCTGTACATTCATGCTACACATATATACTGTACATTCATGCTACACATATATACTGTACATTCATGCTACACACACACACTGTACATTCATGCTACACACATATACTGTACATTCATGCTACACACATATACTGTACATTCATTCTACACACACATATACTGTACATTCATTCTACACACACATATACTGTACATTCATGCTACACACATATACTGTACATTCATGCTACACATATATACTGTACATTCATGCTACACATATATACTGTACATTCATGCTACACACACACACTGTACATTCATGCTACACACATATACTGTACATTCATGCTACACACATATACTGTGCATTCATGCTACACACATATACTGTACATTCATGCTACACACATATACTGTACATTTATGCTACACACATATACTGTACATTCATGCTACACATATATACTGTACATTCATTCTACACACATATACTGTGCATTCATGCTACACACATATACTGTGCATTCATGCTACACACATATACTGTACATTCATGCTACACACATATACTGTACATTCATGCTACACACATACACTGTACATTCATGCTACACACATATACTGTACATTCATGCTACACACATATACTGTGCATTCATGCTACACACATATACTGTACATTCATGCTACACACATATACTGTACATTTATGCTACACACATATACTGTACATTCATGCTACACATATATACTGTACATTCATTCTACACACATATACTGTGCATTCATGCTACACACATATACTGTGCATTCATGCTACACACATATACTGTACATTCATGCTACACACATATACTGTACATTCATGCTACACACATACACTGTACATTCATGCTACACACATACACTGTACATTCATGCTACACACATATACTGTGCATTCATGCTACACACATCACAACTGCTGCTCTTATTATGATTGCCAAATACTGCACAATTTAAACACCCCCCCCCCCCCCCAATCCCCCGTCCCCAAAACACATGTACATATTGGACTATAACTTGTGCCTTCCTGTACTATACTTATGCTAAAATGTTTATTCTAGTCTACTGAGCCATTTACTTTATGTTGGTATTCTTATCTTTTATTATGTCTTATTGTTGTTGCATTGTCGAGAAGGAACCTGCAAATAAGCATTTTGGGTAATAAAACTTGAAACAGAACGTCTGGTTACTTACAGGAGCATTTCATGCCCTGTTGGATAAGGCCATAGAGCAGAGAACCACAGTGATCACAGAACGTTGGAGAAGTGTAGGTCTGAGGTCGAAATCTGTGTTTACTCTTCAAGTCCTGAGAGAGAGAAAGAGACAGGGACAGACAGACAGACAGACAGACATGAGAGTAGTAAGTCATTGAGACAGAAAGACAGACATGAGAGTAGTAAGTCATTGAGACAGAAAGACAGATAGACAGACATGAGAGTAGTAAGTCATTGAGAGACAGACAGACAGACAGACAGACAGACAGACAGACAGACAGACAGACAGACAGACAGACAGACAGACAACAGACAGACAGACAGACATGAGAGTAGTAAGTCATTGAGACAGACAAGACAGATAGACAGACAGACATGAGAGTGGTAAGTCATTGAGACAGAAAGACAGATAGACAGACATGAGAGTAGTAAGTCATTGAGACAGAAAGACAGATAGACATGAGAGTAGTAAGTCATTGAGACAGAAAGACAGATAGACATGAGAGTAGTAAGTCATTGAGACAGAAAGACAGATAGACATGAGAGTAGTAAGTCATTGAGACAGACATGAGAGTAGTAAGTCATTGAGACAGACAGACAGACAGACAGACAGACAGACAGACAGACAGACAGACAGACAGACAGACAGACAGACAGACAGACAGACAGACAGACAGACAGACATGAAAGGAGTAAGTCATTGAGACAGAAAGACAGATAGACATGAGAGTAGTAAGTCATTGAGACAGAAAGACAGATAGACAGACATGAGAGTAGTAAGTCATTGAGACAGACAAGACAGATAGACAGACAGACATGAGAGTGGTAAGTCATTGAGACAGAAAGACAGATAGACAGACATGAGAGTAGTAAGTCATTGAGACAGAAAGACAGATAGACATGAGAGTAGTAAGTCATTGAGACTGAAAGACAGATAGACATGAGAGTAGTAAGTCATTGAGACAGAAAGACAGATAGACATGAGAGTAGTAAGTCATTGAGACAGACATGAGAGTAGTAAGTCATTGAGACAGACAGACAGACAGACAGACAGACAGACAGACAGACAGACAGACAGACAGACATGAAAGGAGTAAGTCATTGAGACAGAAAGACAGATAGACATGAGAGTAGTAAGTCATTGAGACAGAAAGACAGATAGACATGAGAGTAGTAATGTAACGGTCGTCATAGTCGTTCTCTTCCTCAGACGAGGAGGAGCATGGATCGGTCCAACACGCAGAGTGGGTAGTGCTCATGATAATTTATTAACTTCTTGCCACTAGGGACGTGCCATTTCGACATAGTACAAATTAGTTTCCAAATTAAACTGCCTCGTACTCAATTCTTGCTCGTACAATATGCATATTATTACTATTGGATAGAAAACACTCTCTAGTTTCTAAAACCGTTTGAATTATGTCTGTAAGTGAAACAGAACTAGACTTAGAGCAATTCTCCTATGAGTATTTGAAAATGCTGAAATCTGCTTGCTGTTCCCAGACCTGTGGATAACTCTGACTGTCTTCTATTGGTTGAGATGCACTGCATACGCCTTCCCCTGGTTGTTAACGAATAGGGAGTCTTGAAATGGCGTCTCTACGTAGTTCCCAAAGTTTATAAATTGATTGGAAACGAGGTGGATCATTCTTTCCACCTTCGCTCGGGCGCATTGAGGACCTGGGGAACGTTCTTTTGGAACCATCGTTTATAGATCTCAGACATTTCCGGCTGTGTTTTTATTCGATATAGGTGTTGAAGACATCATAATGTTGTTATTTTGAACCGAATTATATCAGTTTATGTCAGTATATTGCGATTTTCGGGTATTTATTTCCTTGGCGCTGTAGGAATGTGGGTATCTCTCTCTTTCGTACTAATGTTTACTGCTAATTTCAACTCTGAAGAGGACGTTCTCCAACCTATCAACGATTATTTTTGACAAAGGACACCTTTCCCAAGATTCTGATGAGAGTTCATCGAAAAGTAAGAACTATTTATGCTGATAATTCATTGTTCTGTTGAAAAATGTCAAATGCATGAAACGCCATTGCTTGCAGTGTAACATTAAGTTATTGCAGCCTGTATTGCGCAGTAAGGTTAATTTTAAAAATGTAATTCAGCGATTGCATTAAGAACTAATTTGTCTTTCAATTGCTGTCCAACCTGTATTTGTTTTAGTCAAGTTTATGAATAGTTTTCGATAAGAGTAGGTGGCTTTCCAAGATGGCGCCGGACAGATTGCTTGAGCTCTTGGCTACTTTTCTCATTGTATAAGCACAATTTGTGCCGCTAAATATGCACATTTTCGAACAAACTCTATATGCATTGTGTAATATGATGTTATAGGACTGTCATCTGAAGAATTCTGAGAAGGTTAGTGAAAAGATTTATATATTTTGGTGGTTTATACGTTATAGCTATTTTTGCCTTGAATCAATGCTGTTGTAATGTTCGCTATTGTGCTAAGCTAATATAACGCTTTATTGTGTTTTCGCTGTAAAACACTTAGAAAATCTGAAATATTGTCTTGATTCACAATATCTGTGTCTTTCATCTGCTGCACGCTGTGTATTTTTAAGAAATGTTTTATGATGAGTAATTAGCTAATACACGATGGTCTCTGTATTTATTCTAGTCATTTTAGTGAGAGTTGTGATGGGGGCTGCAATGGTAAACTATGATTTATACCTGAAATATGCACATTTTTCTAACAAAACCTATGCTATACAATAAATATGTTATCAGACTGTCATCTGATGAGGTTGTTTCTTGGTTAGTGGCTGTTTATATCTTTATTTGGTCGAATTTGTGATAGCTACTGATGCAGTAAGAAAATGGTGGAGTATGGAAGTGGTGTCTTTTGCTAACGTGGTTAGCTAATAGATTTACATATTTTGTCTTCCCTGTAAAACATTTTAAAAATCAGAAATGATGGCTTTATTCACAAGATGTGTATCTTTCATTTGGTGTCTTGGACTTGTGATTTCATGAATATTTTATTATATGATATCCCTGTGGCTTTAGGCTAGGCTATGCTAGTCAGCTTTTGTGATGGGGGGGCTCCCGGATCCGGGTTTGGTAGGCGTTAGAGGTTTTAAATCGAAACTGAACACTAACATGAAACAAAATAACAAAATGAATACAACCGACAACAGTCCCGTGTGGCACGAATACAAACACGGAAACAAACACCCACAAAACACACGTGAAACCCAGGCTGCCTAAGTATGATTCTCAATCAGGGACAACGATTGACAGCTGCCTCTGATTGAGAATCATACCCGGCCAAACACAAACATCCCAACATAGAAAATCACACATAGACAAACCCACCCAACTCACGCCCTGACCAACTAAATAAATACAAGACAAAAGAAAACAGGTCAGGAACGTGACATAACCCCCCCATTAAGGTGCGAACTCCGGGCGCACCAGCATAAACTCTAGGGGAGGGTCTGGGTGGGCGTCTGTCCACGGTGGCGGCTCTGGCGCTGGTCGTGGTCCCCACCCCACCATAGTCAATCCCCTCTTCCGTAGCCTCCAAATTAACCCTACTAGATTAAGGGGCAGCACCGGACTGAGGGGCAACACCGGAATGAGGGGCAGCACCGGAATGAGGGGCAGCATCGGAATGAGGGACGGATCCTGGCTGGCTGGCTCTGGCGGATCCTGGCTGGCTGGCTCTGGCGGATCCTGGCTGGCTGGCTCTGGCGGATCCTGGCTGGCTGGCTCTGGCGGATCCTGGCTGGCTGGCTCTGGCAGCTCCTGGCTGGCTGGCGGCCCTGGCGGATCCTGGCTGGCTGGCGGCCCTGGCGGATCCTGGCTGGCTGGCGGCCCTGGCGGATCCTGGCTGGCTGGCTGGCCCTGGCGGATCCTGGCTGGCTGACGGCCCTGCCGGATCCTGGCTGGCTGGCGGCCCTGGCGGATCCTGGCTGGCTGGTGGCCCTGGCGGATCCTGGCTGGCTGGCTCTGGCTGGTCCTGGCTGGACGGCTCTAGCTGGTCCTGGCTGGACGGCTCTGGCGGATCCTGTCTGGCGGAAGGCTCTGGCTGCTCCTGTCTGGCAGAAGGCTCTAGCGGCTCCTGTCTGGCGGAAGGCTCTAGCGGCTCCTGTCTGGCAGACGGCTCTGAAGGCTCAGGACAGACGGGCGGCTTTGAAGGCTCAGTACAGACGGGCGGCTTTGAAGGCTCAGTACAGACGGGCAGCTCTGACGGCTCGGGACAGACGGACAGCACTGGGCAGGCAGGCAGCTCAGACAGCGCTGGGCAGGCAGGCAGCTCAGACAGCGCTGGGCAATATTTTATTATATGATATCCCTGTGGCTTTAGGCTAGGCTATGCTAGTCAGCAGGTCAGGAACGTGACAAGTAAGTCATTGAGACAGACATGAGAGTAGTAAGTCATTGAGACAGACAGACAGACAGACAGACAGACAGACAGACAGACAGACAGACAGACATGAAAGTAGTAAGTCATTGAGAGAGGAACATTCTCATGTTTATGTGTTGTGATAAATGGGGGAAACGAGGAGAAACGAGGGAGAGATTGAGAGTGGTATATTCATGGCAACCAATTACATTTATCTTCAGGGAAGAGAGTTCGATATGTTAATGGATTGTGTTCCTAGGGAACATCCCCTTCCTCTCTAACTGTCTGTCTTCATCTCCTCATCCTCTCTACTCCCCAAACCCCATCTCACACCCTTTGAGCTTTACTTTGAGAACACCCCCCACCTCTTTCATTCTCTGCCAACTCTCGCTCTCTCTCCATCAGGCAGTTTCTGAGCCAAGCTCTTCCTCCCAATTCCGTCCTGTCAATCGTTCTCCCTCGCACACACACACACTCATTTTTGCACACACTCCCTCTCTCTCTTTTTCTCTCCATCTCTCTCTCTCTCTCTCTTTCTCTCTCTCTCTTTCTCTCTCTCTCTTTCTCTCTCTCTTTCTCTCTCTCTCTTTCTCTCTCTCTCTTTGACCCAATTTCTGATCCAGTTAATTTAGCTGTCTGAAAAAAAGACAAATCTCTTTGAAATCCCAAAGAGAGACAGAGAGAGGGAGCAATCTGTTCACCCTCTCTACCTCTGCTCATGTCTCTCAGTCTTCCTCTCTCTCTTCCTCCCCCTCTCAACCTGGATCCCTCACTCCTCCCTCCTCTTTGTTTTCTCTCTTTCTCTTTCTCTTTCTCTTCCTCTCTCTGGATGGCTTGTTGAGAGAAAGGGAGGAGTGAGGGAGGCCTGAAAAGGGAAGTGTGGAGTGGAGGGATGAATGGATGGAGAGATGTAAAGATCTATATAAGGATGAATGACAGTTAAGGCGGAGTGGAGGAATGACAGACAGAGGGACAGGTGTGTGTGTGTGTGTGTGTGTGTGTGTGTGTGTGTGTGTGTGTGTGTGTGTGTGTGTGTGTGTGTGTGTGTGTGTGTGTGTGTGTGGCTGTGTGGAATGATGGATGGATGCGGTAGGGAGGGAGGGAGGGAGGGAGGGAGGGAGGGAGGGAGGGAGGGAGAGTGTAAAAGCTGGGAGAAGGTGGAAGATAGACTCACTTCTGAAGGAGCAGTGGGGGCTCCAGGACAGGTGAACGTTACATACTCGTGACATCGCTTGTGGACAGAGAAACTGCACACTGCCACAAAACACAGAGCAGAAAGACAATCACACATTACTACGTCCACATCCATTTGTCCCTGTTTATAAAAACCTCATCTGATTCCAAGAATAATGTGGAAAATGGATGTGTTCTAGTCTTGTCAAATCAATCTGCTGAATGTCATTGTGATCAAGATTGTTCACTAGGGGTTCAATGTCAAAAACACAATGCATCAATCAACACCAAGATAAATATTCCTTCATCAATGGTACTATTGCCTTGACTTGCTCTTAGGAGGTTAAGGACTAGAATTGCTGTTAACGTCTTCGGACAAATGCATTTGTAAAATGTGTTATAAAAAAAATGGTAACGATCGGCTGATTAATGATAATTTATGATCCAATAATCCTTACCTTGACATTGAAATCCCTGCTTTCCAATTCCCCTGTGTGGAACAAACCATAACACAACACAGAAACCATCACTGATCTTACATACCACACAACTGAAAGGACTGGCCTGCTCAGTGGAAGATAAGCAGATGGGCCTGAACAGAAAGATATGCATCATTTGGTGCAGTGCTGTAACCCACGAACAATCCAATGTTAACAAATCAAGATGGCTATAGCACTTATAGATATGGCTCCTTCTTTTGTTTTATCAAATAACAGCAGCCGACAAGGACGCGTTTCGTCCATAAAGCCTTTGTCAGCAGAAACCCTCAGAATTACGGGGGTGTTGTGGCAAATACATGTCCTTGTGACGGCTTTTATGGAATAAAACAGCAGAAATACAGAGAGAATGTCTGAGAGTGCACTGCAGGACATCTGTGTAGATTACTACACTTACTGTAGTGCTGATCAGGTCAACTAGGAGGGGGGGGGGTTATTGCCTCTCTCGCACACACACCAAACACCCATTCACCCCCTCCCCCCTCCTCCTCCCTCCTTCTCCCTTTCCTCCTCCTCTTCCTCCTCCTCCCCCCTCCCCCTCCTCTTCCCAATCCTCCTCCTCCTCCCCCCCCCCCCCTCCTCCCCCCTCCCCCTCCTTTTCCTCTTCCTCCTCCTCCTCCAGAGTTGCAGTCTTCTGCTTTCCTGTCTCCTTAGATCTTAATTGAATAATTAAAGCCATTGATTGGCTAAAGAGTCCACTCAGCCAGTGTCCTGGCTGTGAATCAGCTTCTGATTAAAAGGTAAGCAGCAGAGAGGCGGGAGAACAGCACCCTACAGAGAGAGGGTCCTTGAGGATCACACTGAAGTACCCCCCCAGGTTTATCTCAATAGTCACAGAGAGTTCTCATCCTCTCCTCTCCTCTCCTCTCCTCTCCTCTCCTCTCCTCTCCTCTCCTCTCCTCTCCTCTCCTCTCCTCTCCTCTCCTCTCCTTCATCTGCACTGTCTGACAGCGACAGGCTTGTGACCTAGTGAAGGAGGGGAAATGACATCCACCATATTGGTTTCACCTCTGCATTGTTTCCATATCAGCACAGATGAAGGAGAGGAGACGAGGAGTGTAAACCACTCTAGGTGGTTCAGTACTATGACAGTTCTTTATACTGTCCACCAGAGAGTGCCAGAGAGGCAGCGCTACATTAGACAGGCCAAACAGCACCACCTGATGGTCATAGGATGACAGGACCGAAGACAAGCCAAAAGCATCTATCTGGAGAATCCTATTATATTAGGAAAGTAGGGAAAGGGAAACTGACTACCTAGTCAGATGTACAACTGAATGCATTCAACTGAAATGTGTCTTCCGCATTCAACCCAACCCCTCTGAATCATATTAAAGTTTCATATCTATTTATTCAGCCATACATCCACCACATATACATGGCTGTCACATGATAATGTGTAGCGATCTATTCCTGTACCAGGGGAATGGAGAGGAGACCTTGTGAAGTCTTGACAAAGGCCCTGCAGGCAGAATATTGACAATAGAAAGTCTCCTTTCAATCCCCTGGTGTTTGTTGTCAATAGTATACAGCCCTAGAGGATTTGATTTGAACTGTGTAGTACTGATCTATTTTATCATGTCTATTGTAGGAAACCAGTAGAATCTCCACAGGGAGACAGGGAGAGATGGAGAGATGCCTGTAACTCGTGTGTAAGACTGCTGTCTGGAGTGCTATAGTATTTTTGTGATGTGTATTTTTAAAACGACCAAACCGAAATCTGAGAGCACTACCATATCTATCTTTTCTCCTTTGTTAAATAATCATACTGTAACTTTGACAGTCATTCACCGGAATGTACTGGAAACTTCCCAGGGGTTGTTGGCAAGAGGAGAGGCACTCAGCCTACCCTCTCCACATTATGTCCACACACACATCCACACTGGCCTGCACTCAGCCTACCCTCTCCACATTATGTCCACACACACATCCACACTGGCCTGCACTCAGCCTACCCTCTCCACATTATGTCCACACACACATCCACACTGGCCTGCACTCAGCCTACCCTCTCCACATTATGTCCACACACACATCCACACTGGCCTGCACTCAGCCTACCCTCTCCACATTATGTCCACACACACATCCACACTGGCCTGCACTCAGCCTACCCTCTCCACATTATGTCCACACACACATCCACACTGGCCTGCACTCAGCCTACCCTCTCCACCCTGTCCACACACACATCCACACTGGCCTCCACTCAGCCTACCCTCTCCAGCTTATGTCCACACACACATCCACACTGGCCTGCACTCAGCCTACCCTCTCCACCCTGTCCACACACACATCCACACTGGCCTCCACTCAGCCTACCCTCTCCAGCTTATGTCCACACACACATCCACACTGGCCTGCACTCAGCCTACCCTCTCCACCCTGTCCACACACACATCCACACACAGAGACGTGCACACACAGATTCTACACTGGCCTGCTTTGGCTGTGTCTGCCAGAATGAGCTTACTGTACGTGATACTGGGCTTCCAACCAGTCTTGGGTCATGTATGGTGACTGTGTGAGCATGAACACGTGTGTTACTGTGTGTGTTTTTTCAAACTTCCCACTAACTCTAAAACTGCGGCCACTGCACCAACTTCATCTGGTAAAACACACACACACCACTAGACAGTACAGTCTGTGTGTGTGTTTTACCAGATGAAGTTGGTGCAGTGGCCGCAGTTTTAGAGTTAGTGGGAAGTTTGAAGAGGTGGCCAGTGAACTATGGAGACCTGGAGTGTTTGTAAGTGTGGGTTTCTGCAGATTCATAATGTGTTTGTAAGTGTGGGTTTCTGCAGATTCATAATGTGTTTGTAAGTGTGGGTTTCTGCAGATTCATAATGTGTTTGTAAGTGTGGGTTTCTGCAGATTCATAATGTGTTTGTAAGTGTGGGTTTCTGCAGATTCATAATGTGTTTGTAAGTGTGGGTTTCTGCAGATTCATAATGTGTGTGTGTGTGTGTGTGTGTGTGTGTGTGTGTGTGTGTGTGTGTGTGTGTGTGTGTGTGTGTGTGTGTGTGTGTGTGTGTGTGTGTGTGTGTGTGTGTGTGTGTGTGTGTGTGTGTGTGTGTGTTACCAGGTGAAGGCTGTGCAGGGGCTGCAGTTTGTGGGACGTTTGCAGAGGCGAGCTGCGAACTAATGAAGCATGTTTTCTGTTGTGTGTATTTAGCTGTGTGTGTATTTCGCTGTGTGTGTGTATTTAGCCGTGTGTTTGAATATTTCACTGTGTGTGTGTGTATTTCGCTGTGTGTGTGTATTTCGCTGTGTGTGTGTGTGTGTGTGTGTGTATTTAGCTGTGTGTTTGTGTATTTCACTGTGTGTGTGTGTGTATTTCGCTGTGTGTGTGTGTGTGTGTGTATTTAGCTGTGTGTTTGTGTATTTCACTGTGTGTGTGTGTATTTCGCTGTGTGTGTATTTCGCTGTGTGTGTGTGTGTGTGTATTTCGCTGTGTGTGTGTGTGTGTGTATTTCGCTGTGTGTGTGTGTGTGTGTATTTCGCTGAGTGTGTGTGTATTTCGCTGTGTGTGTGTGTATTTCACTGTGTGTGTGCGTGTATTTCACTGGGTGTGTGTGTATTTCGCTGTGTGTGTGTGTGTATTTCGCTGTGTGTGTGTGTGTGTGTGTGTGTGTTTCGCTGTGTGTGTGTGTGTGTGTGTATTTACCAGATGAAGTCAGTGCAGTGGCTGCAGAAGGTGGGCTGTTTGAAGAAGCGAGCGGTGAACTGGTGGTCCTTGACCTCGATGATCCTCTTGTGTTTCAGCGCCCCCTTCCTCTGGAACACTGGCACCCTGGGAGGGGGGGAAAGGGGGGAGGGCAGGGGAGAGGCCCCAGGGGTGGCCACGGGGGAGGCCAGGGTCAGGGGGGAGAGGGAGGGGGATGGGGACACGGGAGTAGACATGCTTCCTGGAGGGATGGGAGGAGAGGGGAAAGGAGAGGTGATGGAGAGGAGGGATGGGAGGATGGAGAAAAAGAGGGTTGAGTGTTACAGAGGAGGGACAAGGAAAGAGGGAGAGAGAGGAGGGCAGAGGACAGGTGGAGATGAGGGAGGGAGTAGGGGAGAGGTGAAGGGATAGAGAAAATATAACATGACACAAACAGGGAAGAGAGGGATGAGAGAGAGAGAGAGAGAGAGAGAGAGAGAGAGAGAGAGAGAGAGAGAGAGAGAGAGAGAGAGAGAGAGAGAGAGAGAGAGAGAGAGAGAGAGAGAGAGAGAGAGAGAGAGAGAGAGAGAGAGAGAGTATAAAAGGACCCAGACAGGGGACAGAGGGAGGAGCAGAGGGAGAGGGAGGGAGAGGGAATGTATAAAAAGGAGAGAGGTTAATTCACACATTGAGACAGAGCTCTCCTCAGAGACCCAGAGACACAGAACGATTAGTGAAATTCACACTGTGTCCCACATATGTCCCACTTCATACTCGCTCGCGTTCTCTCTCTCACCCCATCTATCCTCATCGCCACGCCATGCCAACTGCAACCTCCCACATCCCCCTGACAACCAAATGCACTGGGTTGCCCTGACAACCAAACACCCTTACCACATGTCAACTGCACCTCCTGTTGCACCCCCCCCCCCCCCCCCCCCACCACCTACTCCAATATTAGAACTGGTACCCTGTATGTCCTTGTCTCCTTCCTCCTTGTCCTGATTTGATATTGTGTAAATTTCTCCATCTCATGCACAGTCTATATGAGTCAAAAACTATAGCAATGTGAAATATTTAACTGAGAGAAGAGGAGTAGCAGACTGCTGAATGATAAATGAAACCACAACAGAGATTGAATGAATAAGTAAATAAGCCGAGAGCGTACAGCATAGCAAACAGGACCTGTTGAAATAATTATGGCACACCGGAAGATGGAGGAAATCGATCCAATGGGTGAATACCAGAGATAGGAAGGGCTGAAAGAACACAGAAACAAAACAAACAAAAACAAGAAAAAAGGGAAAATCCTCAACAAATAAGGAACAGAGTGGAAAGCTACGTGGAGATAGAAGTGGAAGGAGGAAAAGAGAGAGAGAGAGAAACCAAGAGAAAGAGAAAGAGAGATTACCTGTATTTGTGGTTGTTTGGGCTGACAGACTTGATCAAAGAGCAGGCTTCTCCTCTTCCTCTCCCCCTCTCTTTATCTCTCCTCCTTTGATAGGCAGCCTGCTATCGCTCTGAACCTGTCGCTGGTCACGTCAAAAAAGAAAAAGTGAAGGAAAGAGAGAAAGGCTAGTGGTTTCAGGGAGGAAGAGCTGGGAAAAAGAGCAAGTAAAGAGCAAGTAACAAGGGATGAGATTGAAGCTTTCCAAGAACGAGAGAAGACAGAGGAGGAGTGGACTGCTATGTATCTGTTAAGTTAACCCACACAGGGTGAAGAGGGGGAAGAGATGGAGAGATGAATTTTCTTTTCAAGATTGATTCTGTTTTACCAAGAGGAAGATGGGATAGGAGAGAGAGAGAGAGAGAGAGAGAGAGAGAGAGAGAGAGGAGAGAGAGAGAGGAGAGAGGGAGGGGAGGGAGAGGAGGGAGGGAGGGGAATAGGCAGCAATTCATTTTGAAATCTGGGTTACTTCTCTCTGGAGAGAGACAAAGCGAGAGAGCAAGTGATGGAGGGAGAAGAAGGGGGGCCATTTTGCCACCATCACTATGGACTAACACCAACCAACACGTCTCACAGTGACAGACTGATAGAGAGGAAGGAGTAAGACAGAAGGATGCCCTTGATAGATCAGTGTCTCTAAACAACACCAGTCTATCAAGGGTTAATCATCAATATCATGGTACACAATCTGTTGCCTTACAACTAGCTGACAGGAGTGTTGGCAGTAATGGTTGGACAGTATTCAGAACAGCCTGTGGAAGGATCAAGGCCCATTTGATGTGAATAACTTGGTAATTATTCCAGTGGAATAGAGATATGGAACAGTACTGTTATTCCAGTGGAATGGAGATGGGGAACAGTACTGTTATTCCAGGTGGAATGGAGATTTGGAACAGTACTGTTATTCCAGTGGAATGGAGATGGGGAACAGCACTGTTATTCCAGTGGAATGGAGATGGGGAACAGCACTGTTATTCCAGTGGAATGGAGATGGGGAACAGCACTGTTATTCCAGTGGAATGGAGATGGGGAACAGTACTGTTATTCCAGTGGAATGGAGATATGAAGCAGTACTGTTATTCAGTGGAATGGAGATATGGAATAGTACTGTTATTTAGTGGAATGGAGATAGGGAATAGTACTGTTATTCCAGCGGAATGGAGATAGGGAATAGTACTGTTATTCTAGCGGAATGGAGATATGGAATAGTACTGTTATTTAGTGGAATGGAGATAGGGAATAGTACTGTTATTCCAGCGGAATCGAGATAGGGAACAGTACCGTAGCATGGGTCTATGTACAACCAGTGTTGGTTATCATTAGTCATCTCTGGTGGCAAGTGGTAGAGGGAGTGAACCATCGCCTCAATACTGTAGTCCCTCTGTACCTCAATCCAGGTCACACTGAGGCTCATGGGTAATGAAGTTTCATGGGTAATGCAGTATTTAGACCCTCCTCAACAGGTAGGAAAGGGTTTTAATGGAATACAAGCTGACACGTACACACACACACAGAAGGCTTACGAATTCATACCAGACAGTAGTAAAATATACCATGTTAACGCTGACATTGAACAGAGAGCGGGAGAAGGATGGACGGCATGAGAGAGAAAAAAAAGATAGAGCGGTCAAGATGGAGATATACTGTACAGACAGGGGATGAGGTGATGAGAGAGAGAGAAATGGGCTGATGGAGAGGGACGGAGAGATGGAGAGAAGGATCGAAGGGTTGAAGGTCTAATTAATGAAAATGTAGGTTGTTAGTCTCCTGATGAAGACATCGCCACAGAATGAATTAACTATTATAATTAGCAAGATTGTTAGAGAGCAAAATTGTGTCAGCAAGCAAGATAAGAGTGTGGTTTGTGTGTGTGTGTGTGTGTGTGTGTGTGTGTGTGTGTGTGTGTGTGTGTGTGTGTGTGTGTGTGTGTGTGTGTGTGTGTGTGTGTGTGTGTGTGATCTCCACATGATACATGTCATTTGAACATTAGCCTTCCAGCTAGCAGCAGACAGGGAGTGATCTGGCCTTCCTTTCAGTCACGTTGTTACATTCTCACAGTCTGTTTGAATTGAAATTGCTTCCTGTCACTCTGTCCCATCACACACTGACTCAGTCACTGGGCTACAGGAAGATAATGATTTGTCATTGTATGACTTCACCACTAACAATCAGGTGATCACAGCTCTCCTTCAGAGCCAGACTGACAGATCCCCTGAATAAGGTCTTATGCTTGCAACATTTTCTCCTGTTATTTATAAAAATGAAACCAAAGCTAAAACCAGATTAAATAAAAAACTTTACTTCCCTGTTCGTTCTGGCTTCTCTGTTTTATTCCCTCATAACATTCACTATAATATTCAATTTAATATTTACCATAATATTTACTACAACATTCACTATAACGTTCACTATAACATTCACTATAACATTACTAACATTCAATATACCATTCCCTATAACATTCACTATAACATTTACTAACATTTAATATAACATTCACTATACCATTCAATATGACATTTACTATACCATTCACTATACCATTCACTATACCATTCAATATGACATTTACTATACCATTCACTATAACATTCACTATAACATTTACTAACATGTAATATAACATTCACTCTAACATTCACTATGCCATTTACTAAAACATTACTAACATTCACTATAACATTTAATAACATTTAATATAACCTGTCTGGCTCTGGCGTTCCGCTAGAGGAACTCCTCCCACATTCCACTGAAAAGGCAGAGAGCGAAATTCAAAAGATATTTTTTAGAAATATTTAACTTTCACACATTAACAAGTCCAATACAGCAAATGAAAGATACACATCTTGTTAATCCAGTCAACATGTCCGATTTTTTAAATGTTTTACAGCGAAAACACCACGTATATTTATGTTAGCTCACCACCAAATACAAAAAAGGACAGACATTTTTCACAGCACAGGTAGCATGCACAAAGCCAACCTAACTAACCAAGAACCAACCAAACTAACCAAGAAACAACTTCATCAGATGACAGTCTTATAACATGTTATACAATAAATCTATGTTTTGTTAGAAAAATGTGCATATTTGAGGTATAAATCAGTTTTACATTGCAGCTACAATCACAGCTACCGTCAGAAATAGAACCGAAGCAGCCAGAGTAATTACAGACGCCAACGTCAAATAACTAAATAATCTGACCTAAGAACTCATCATAATCTGACCTAAGAACTCATCATAAACTTTACATAAAAATACTTGTTATATGGCAAATGAAAGATACACTGGTTCTTAATGCAACCGCTGTGTTAGATTTTTTTAAATAACTTTACCACAACATACAGCTTGGGTTATTGTGAGGTAGCGCTCACCAACATGGCGGAGAATAGGCATCAACATATTACACAGAAATACGAATTAACATCATAAATGTTGTCTTACTTTTATCTGAAAATCTGAAATCGATGCTCTCTTCTAGGGCCTGCCTATAAAGGTCCTTGATATTTATTAGAATACACGCACTTCATACGTCTTCCACTAGATGTCGACAGGCAGTGAGAGAATAAATTGAGTGTATAACTTGATCTGGGCTCGAATAAATGCTCTTTGTATGACGTGTCACCAGTTTCCTGTTTTCTGGAGAGCGCGTGAAGGGACCTGGATTTGCCTTCTGATAAGCTGTCGTTATAGACGACTAATATCTCCGGCTTTGATTTTATTTGATACATGTGACAATATCATCGTAAAGTATGTGTTTTCAATATAGTTTTATTAGATTATTGACATTTTTTCGGGACGTTAGGCGTGTTGCGTTGTCTGCGTTTGTTCACGAAGGAGAGCTTAGCGCCACTTTGCTAGCTTTCCGTGCTAATTGACTGGAGAAGAGGACATTCTAAATCCAAACAACGATTGTTCCCGACAAAGGACCCCTTGTACAACATTCTGATGAAAGATCATCAAAAGTAGGACACACTTTATGATGTTATTTCATATATCTGTCGTACATGTGAACTAGTAGTTTGCGGCCAGGTTTTGGGCACGCTCTCGCCATAACGTAAACTGCATATCGTAATGAAGTTATTTTTAGAATTCTAACACGGCGACTGCATTAAGAACTAGTGTATCTATAATCTCCTATACAACATGTATTTTTTAGTTATGTTTATGAATAGTTATTTGGTCAGAATATGTGAGTGCCAGAAAAATATCCGGACGTTGTGGGAAAAAGATACTACGTTAGCACAATGTATAACCACTGATTTCAGCTCTAAATATGCACATTTTCGAACAAAACATAAGTGTATGTATAACCTGATGTTATAGGACTGTCATCTGATGTAGCTTATCAAGGTTAGTCAAAAATTATATATCTTTTGCTGGTTTGTTACGATCGCTAACTTTTGCTGCTGGGGAATGGCTTGTGTTTCTGGCTATTGTGGTAAGCTAATATAATGCTATATTGTGTTTTCGCTGTAAAACACTTAAGATATCGGAAATATTGTCTGGAACCACAAGATGCCTGTCTTTCATTTGCTGTACACCATGTATTTTTCAGAAATGTTTTATGATGAGTATTTAGGTATTTGACGTTGGTGTCTGTAATTACTCTGGCTGCTTCGGTGCCATTTCTGATGATAGCTGTGATGGTAGCTGCAATGTAAAACTGATTTATAGCTCAAATATGCACATTTTTCTAACAAAACATAGATTTATTGTATAACATGTTATAAGACTGTCATCTGATGAAGTTGTTTCTTGGTTAGTTTGGTTGGTTCTTGGTTAGTTAGGTTGGCTTTGTGCATGCTACCTGTGCTGTGAAAAATGTCTGTCCTTTTTTGTATTTGGTGGTGAGCTAACATAAATATATGTGGTGTTTTCGCTGTAAAACATTTAAAAAATCGGACATGTTGGCTGGATTCAGAAGATGTTTATCTTTCAAATGCTGTATTGGACTTGTTAATGTGTGAAAGTTAAATATTTCTAAAAAATATTATTGAATTTCGCGCCCTGCACTTGAAGTGGCTGTTGTCATATTGTGCCCGGCTTCGGGCTTGCAGCCATAAGAAGTTAAAAGCAGTGGTTCGTGCTTTCAGATTTGCACGAATGCTGCCATCAATCCACGGTTTTGGTTGGAAGGTTTAAATAGTTACTGTGGGTGTCACACCCTGACCTTAGAGATCCTTTTTATTTATTTTATTTACTTACCGTTATTTTACCAGGTAAGTTGACTGAGAACACATTCTCATTTGCAGCAACGACCTGGGGAATAGTTACAGGGGAGAGGAGGGGGATGAATGAGCCAATTGTAAACTGGGGATTATTAGGTGACCATGATGGTTTGAGGGTCAGATTGGGAATTTAGCCAGGACACCGGGGTTAACACCCCTACTCTTACAATAAGTGCCATGGGATCTTTAATGACGTCAGAGAGTCAGGACACCCGTTTAACATCCCATCTGAAAGACGGCACCCTACACAGGGCAGTGTCCCCAATCACTGCCCTGGGGCATTGGGATATTTTTTTAGACCAGAGGAAAGAGTGCCTCCTACTGGCCCTCCAACACCACTTCCAGCAGCATCTGGTCTCCCATCCAGGGACTGACCAGGACCAACCCTGCTTAGCTTCAGAAGCAAGCCAGTAGTGGTATGCAGGGTGGTATGCTGCTGGCTTTATGTCTCTATTTTGGTTTGGTCAGGGCGTGAGTTGGGGTGGGCATTCTATGTTTTATTCTATGTTGTCCTTTTCTATGTGTTTGGCCTGGTATAGTTCCCAAACATAGGCAGGTGTCAATCGTTGTCTCTGATTAAGAACCATACTTAGGTAGCCTGTTCCCACCTGTGTTTGTGGGTAGTTGTTTCCTGTTTTGTGTTTTTTCACCTTACAGGACGTTTTTGTGTCGTTCACTCACTTTGTTGTTTTTTTGTCATTCAGTGTTCAGTTTATTTAATTAAAACTATAACTATACTATAACATTTACTATTACATTAACTATACCATTTACTATAACATTTACTATAACATTAACTATACCATTTACTATAACATTAACTATACCATTTACTATAACATTTACTATAACATTAACTATAACATTTACTATAACATTTCCTATATCATTCACTATACCATTTACTATAACATTCACTATACCATTCAGTATACCATTCAGTATACCATTCACTATACCATTCACCATACCATTCACTATACTATCTTCTATAACATTTACTAACATTTACTATACCATTTACTATAACGTTCACTATACCATTCACCATATCATTCACTATACTATCTACTATAACATTTACTAACATCTACTATACCGTTTACTATAACATTCCCGATACACTTTACTATAACATTCACTATACCATTAACTATACCATTTACTAACATTTCCTATAACATTCACTATACCATTAACTATAACATTTACTAACATTCACGATGACATTTACTAACATTTACTATAACATTAACTATACCATCTACTATAACATTTACTATACCATCTACTATAACATTAACTATACCATCTACTATAACATTTACTATACCATCTACTATAACATTCACTATACCATCTACTATAACATTTAGTAACATTTACTATACCATCTACTATAACATTCACTGTAACACTTACTAACATTTACTATAACATTCACTATAACATTTACTAACATTTACTATAACAATCACTGTAACATTTACTAACATTTACTATAACATTTACAATACCATCTACTATAACATTTACTATAACATTTAGTAATATGTACTATACCATCTACTATAACATTCACTATAACATTTACAATACCATTTACTATAACATTTACTATAACATTTACTAACATTTAATATAACATTCACTATACCATTCATTATACCATCTACTATAACATTTACTATAGCCTTCACGATAACATTCACTATAACACTTACTAACATGTAATATTCCATTCACTATACCATTCGCTATGACAATTACAAAAATTTACCAACATTTACTATACCATTTACTATACCATTTACTATAACATTCACTATAACATTTACTATAACATTTACTATAACATTCACTATACCCTTCACTATAACCCTTACTATAACATTTACTATACCATTCACTATACCATTTACTATAACATTTACTATAACATTCACTATAACACTTACTATAACATTCACTATACCATTTACTATACCATTCACTATACCATTTACTATAACATTTACTATAACATTTACTATAACATTTACTATACCATTCACTAAAACATTCACTATACCATTCACTATAACACTTACTATAACCTTTACTGTAACATTTACTAACGTTTCATAAATATGTTCCTTTATGTTTTTTAGCTATACTGTATTATGTGGAACCATAAACAAGCAATCTATCTTCCCAATGTAAGAGGAACAATATGAGACAACAACATGGACCTCAGAGTTTATACTCACTGGTAACTCAACATGGACCTCAGAGTTTATACTCACTGGTAACTCAACATGGACCTCAGAGTTTATACTCACTGCTAACTCAACATGGACCTCAGAGTTTATACTCACTGCTAACTCAGCATGGACCTCAGAGTTTATACTCACTGCTAACTCAACATGGACCTCAGAGTTTATACTCACTGCTAACTCAACATGGACCTCAGAGTTTATACTCACTGCTAACTCAACATGGACCTCAGAGTTTATACTCACTGCTAACTCAACATGGACCTCAGAGTTTATACTCACTGCTAACTCAACATGGACCTCAGAGTTTATACTCACTGCTAACTCAACATGGACCTCAGAGTTTATTCTAACTGGTAAATAAATTGAAAAACAACGCACATAAAATGGGCAATAATGTGTCTGCAGTATGCTTTGTAATATCTGATGTGGTTCACTGGGGAGTATCTCACAGTGAGTGTGTAAGAAAGAGAGTGTGTGTGTGAGAACGCCCATGAGTGTGTGTGCATGTATCCAGACGGCTATCTGAGCATGCTTTACAGTCGTGAGTCCCGGGCCATAAAAGAGAGAACAGACAGTGATGCATTATGGTCATAAACCGGGGAGACAGACACACAGTGCAGTATGACAAACACACAGATATAGAACCACTGCTTGATACAGAACAGAAAGACTACACCGTAAAGCAGAGAGGCAAGTAAACATCAGATGGAATGAAATACGTGTCGAATAAAAAGGCTGGAAATAGAAAGACAGATTTGGAAGAGAATTTATAATGAATGAGAGGTGAGTGGTTGTGACTTGTCATCATCATCATCTTCACAATTGATATGTTATAATATAATGTTGAAAATGGATCTCTCTCTCTCTCTCTCTCTCTCTCTATCTCCCTCTCTCTCTCTCTGTCTCTCTCTCTCTCTAGATGGCTATCCTATTATTCCTGACCACAGCTTAATGAAACAGAAAATTATCCTCCGTTAGAATCCTTTTTGGGAGCAATCAGCACTTCACCAATTACACACATTCTTTACCAACTAATGGGCAACACATACTGAGTCTAGACCTGCATTATTTTTAGCAACCTCCAATGAAATTAGGTCAAATTGAGTTGCAAAAATATTATTTGTGGAATCGTAGGAAATGCAGTGCTTTCCCTGCATCTGATCTAATGACATTTGCCAGTTCAAAAGCAATCTGGTCTGGTTGCTCGTATTAGCTTCCTGTTGCTGTGTTTCTATTTGGGTTTTAACGAACAGAGCCCTTTGTGCATGAGAGAGAGTAAGAAGAGAGAGTTAGAGACATAGAGGGGGGGAGAGAGGGGGAACGTGAGTGAGGGATGCAGAGCGTGAAAGAGACAGAGAGATAGATAGATAGATAGATAGAGGGAGAGATACAGAGAGAGAGAGATACATAGAGAGAGAGATACAGAGAGAGAGATACAGAAAGATACAGAGAGAGAGAGAGAGAGAGAGAGAGAGAGAGAGAGAGAAAAAGATATCCATGCTAGTGAGATGAAACTTTGGCAGATGATCATCCATCGTAGATGACAGGAGGAAGTTGCAAGATATGCTAATCTTCATTGCTCTAACACACAGCATTCAACACACACACACAAACACGCACGCACGCACGCAGGCACGCACGCACGCAGGCAGGCAGACAGACAGACAGACAGACAGACAGACAGACAGACAGACAGACAGACAGACAGACAGACAGACATGAGAGTAGTAAGTCATTGAGACAGAAAGACAGATAGACATGAGAGTAGTAAGTCATTGAGACAGACAGACAGATAGACAGACAGACATGAGAGTAGTAAGTCATTGAGACAGAAAGACAGATAGACATGAGAGTAGTAAGTCATTGAGACAGAAAGACAGATAGACAGACATGAGAGTAGTAAGTCATTGAGACAGACAAGACAGATAGACAGACAGACATGAGAGTAGTAAGTCATTGAGACAGAAAGACAGATAGACATGAGAGTAGTAAGTCATTGAGACAGAAAGACAGATAGACATGAGAGTAGTAAGTCATTGAGACAGACATGAGAGTAGTAAGTCATTGAGACAGACAGACAGACAGACAGACAGACAGACAGACAGACAGACAGACAGAGAGTGTGGTGTTTTAAGGTGTGATCAGCTCTAGCTTGTTTAGCTCATTTGTCCCTGCGCAGCGATGTGGCTGAGTGGCTGGAGCAGCGAGGGATTGGCTGAGTGGCTGAAAAGGAGACAAAGATTAAACGGAGAAAGGATGCTGAGGTGTTTTTTGGGGGGTTCAAAGATCAAGCCGAGAGGTTCTAGAACCCTGCAGTGCTTCCTGTGTGTCAATGAAAGAGAGACAGCAGCATCCTCCTCCTTTACCCACGTGTGAGAAAGAGAGGAAAGGAGAGGTATAGAGGAGAGAGGGAAGGAGGGAGGTATAGAGGAGAGAGGGAAGGAGGGTGGTATAGAGGAGAGAGGGAAGGAGGGTGGTATAGAGGAGAGAGGGAAGGAGGGAGGTATAAAGGAGAGAGGGAATGAGGGAGGTATAGAGGAGAGAGGGAAGGAGAGGTATAGAGGAGAGAGGGAAGGAGAGAGGTATAGAGGAAAGATGGAAGGAGAGAGGTATAGAGGAGAGAGGGAAGGAGGGAGGTATAGAGGAAAGAGGGAAGGAGGGATGTATAGAGAGGGAAGGAGAGACGTATAGAGGAGAGAGGGAAGGAGGGAGGTATAGAGGAGAGAGGGAAGGAGGGAGGTATAGAGGAGAGAGGGAAGGAGGGAGGTATAGAGGAAAGATGGAAGGAGAGAGTTATAGAGGAGAGAGGGAAGGAGGGAGGTATAGAGGAGAGAGGGAAGGAGGGATGTATAGAGAGGGAAGGAGAGAGGTATAGAGGAGAGAGGGGAGGAGGGAGGTATAGAGGAGAGAGGGAAGGAGGGAGGTATAGAGGAGAGAGGGAAGGAGGGAGGTATAGAGGAAAGATGGAAGGAGAGAGTTATAGAGGAGAGAGGGAAGGAGGGAGGTATAGAGGAGAGAGGGAAGGAGGGATGTATAGAGAGGGAAGGAGAGAGGTATAGAGGAGACAGGGGAGGAGGGAGGTATAGAGGAGAGAGGGAAGGAGGGAGGTATAGAGGAGAGAGTGAAGGAGAGAAGTATAGAGGAGAGAGGGAAGGAGGGAGGTATAGAGGAGAGAGTGAAGGAGAGAGGTATAGAGGAGAGAGGGAAGGAGGGAGGTACAGAGGAGAGAGGGAAGGAGGGAGGTATGGAGGAGAGATGAAAGGAGGGAGGTATAGAGGAGAGATGAAAGGAGGGGGGTATAGAAGATAGATGGAAACAGGGAGGTATAGAGGAGAGAAGGAAGGAGGGAGGTATAGAGAGGGAAGGAGAGAGGTATAGAGGAGAGAGGGAAGGAGGGAGGTATAGAGGAGAGAGGGAAGGAGGGAGGGATAGAGGAGAGAGGGAAGGTGAGAGGTATAGAGGAGAAAGGGAAGGAGAGGGAAAGAGGAGAGATGGAAGGAGAGAGGTATAGAGGAGAAAGGGAATGAGGGAGGTATAGAGGAGAGAGGGAAGGAGAGAGGTATAGAGGAGAGAGGGAAGGAGAGAGGGAAGGAGAGAGGCACAGAGGAGAGAGGGAAGGAGGGAGGTATGGAGGAGAGATGAAAGGAGGGAGGTATAGAGGAGAGATGAAAGGAGGGGGGTATAGAAGATAGATGGAAGGAGGGAGGTATAGAGGAGAGAAGGAAGGAGGGAGGTATAGAGAGGGAAGGAGAGAGGTATAGAGGAGAGAGGGAAGGAGGGAGGTATAGAGGAGAGAGGGAAGGAGGGAGGGATAGAGGAGAGAGGGAAGGAGGGAGTTATAGAGGAGAGAGGGAAGGAGAGGTATAGAGGAGAGAGGGAAGGAGAGAGGTATAGAGGAGAGAGGGAATGAGGGAGCTATAGAGGAGAGATGAAAGGAGGGAGGTTTAGAGGAGAGAGGGAAGGAGGGAGTTATAGAGGAGAGAGGGAATGAGAGAGGTATAGAGGAGAGAGGGAAGGTGAGAGGTATAGAGGAGAAAGGGAAGGAGAGGGAAAGAGGAGAGATGGAAGGAGAGAGGTATAGAAGAGAAAGGGAATGAGGGAGGTATAGAGGAGAGAGGGAAGGAGAGAGGTATAGAGGAGAGAGGGAAGGAGAGAGGTATAGAGGAGAGAGGGAAGGAGAGAGGTATAGAGGAGAGAGGGAATGAGGGAATGAGGGAGGTATAAAGGAGAGAGGGAATGAGGGAGGTATAGAGGAGAGAGGGAATGAGGGAGGTATAGAGGAGAGAGGGAAGGAGAGAGGTATAGAGGAGAGAGGGAAGGAGAGATGTATAGAGGAGAGAAGGAAGGAGAGAGGTATAGAGGAGAGAGGGAATGAGGGAGGTATAGAGGAGAGAGGGAAGGAGAGAGGTATAGAGGAGAGAGGGAATGAGGGAGGTATAGAGGAGAGAGGGAAGGAGGGAGGTATAGAGGAGAGAGTGAAGGAGAGAGGTATAGAGGAGAGAGGGAATGAGGGAGGTATAGAGGAGAGAGGGAATGAGGGAGGTATAGAGGAGAGAGGGAAGGAGGGAGGTATAGAGGAGAGAGTGAAGGAGAGAGGTATAGAGGAGAGAGTGAAGGAGAGAGGTATAGAGGAGAGAGGGAAGGAGAGAGGTATAGAGGAGAGAGGGAATGAGGGAGGTATAGAGGAGAGAGGGAATGAGGGAGGTATAGAGGAGAGAGGGAATGAGGGAGGTATAGAGGAGAGAGGGAAGGAGGGAGGTATAGAGGAGAGAGTGAAGGAGAGAGGTATAGAGGAGAGAGGGAATGAGGGAGGTATAGAGGAGAGAGGGAAGGAGGGAGGTATAGAGAGAGAAAGAAAAAGAGAGAGGTATAAAGGAGAAGGCTGTTAAGCTCTTCACCACAGGCAGGGATTTCAAATCCTCCCAGGTGCTGCTCTCTGATCAGTACATGATCAATCCACTCCGCCACAGCAGGGACCTGAGTTAGTGAGTGTGTGTGTGTGTGTGTGTGTGTGTGTGTGTGTGTGTGTGTGTGTGTGTTTCTTGATTTGTCTTAGATTAATTCTGACTGGCTATGGCATCTCAAAATGAACAAACAGTACTATCGTTGCTTTTTTCTTCTTTTTCAAGCAAATGTCTTTTAAGGGAGTATGGGAGCACACTCTTTCGATTCTAGGCCCCAGCCGAACTGAAGCCTTTACACCTATCCAATCCTCAGTGATCTACGCAGGTGTCAACATGGTAGAGCAGAGTTCCCCAAACTGGGTCCTCAGGACCCCGAGGAGGGCACGTTTAGTGTTTGCCCTAGTACTATACAGCTGATTCAAATAATCAACTAATCATCACGTTTTGATCATTTGAATCAGCTGTGTTAGTGCAAAAAATAAAATGTGCCCTCCTCGGGGTACAGAGGACCGAGTTTGGGAAACACTGGGGTAGAGGGTAGGGTGTAGTGGTAAGTTGGGGTTGGGTATGTCAAGCTCAAACTCAAACCCCTAGTTCAGGGACTGGGTACAAATTGCCCTTAGGTACAGATCTAGGATCAGCTACACCAGGGATGGACAACTTTAATAGGGGTGGGGGGCCGCAAAAAATCTGATCTCATCATGAGGGTCTGCTCCTGAGTGGCACAGTGGTCTAAGACACTGCATCTCAGTGCAAGAGGCGTCACAGTTCGAATTCAGGCTGCATCACATCCGGCCGTGATTGGGAGTTCCATAGGGCAGTGCACAATTGGCCCAGTGTCGTCCGGGTTTGGCCGGGGTAGGCCGTCATTGTAAATAAGAATTTGTTCTTAACTGACTTGCCTAGTTAAGTAAAAAATGTTATGCCTCACCGGTCTGCATACCCACATCCATAATCACACATGCAGGCCACAGCCTTTTGGGGGCCCTAAGCAACATTTTATTGTCATAGGGTGCACATTTTGACACATTTTGCCCTGCCTTATGCCATGTTAATATGATATCTGAGTGAGTGTGACTTACAAAGTCAATTGGGGATCCCGTAATTCGACCTTGATTACTACAAGTTTAGATAGCCGGCTAGACTAACTTACTAATGTAACAAATGTTAGCTGACAAGGCTAATTGAGTGACTATCAGTGACTGACATAACAAGAGAAAAACCATAACAAGAGAAAAACTGCTGATGCACAACCACATTTGTGGAAAACTGTTAACGGACTCTTAATCAGTATATGGGCGTCTTCCTCCTCTTCCTGCCGGTTAGCCAGTCTTATTAGAGCATGAAGTCATTACAGCATGTACACAGAAGCACCAGAATGCAATTAGCCATTAGCCAATCAAATAGACAAAGCAGGTCTAATTAGCAGATAGAAAGCTCACGGGGACGAGCATGCCTGTAATAACACGCCTTTAAAACCACCTCACCGCTGTCAGATAATATTCTGTGTCAGGTTGTGTGGGGACGAGATGGCTTCCTATGCGTCAACGAGCAGGGTATTCCCACTGTGGTACTAGGAATAACGAGGAGGCCTTAAACCAGGGTTGGGGTCGACTCCATTTAGACTCAGCTAATTCAGGGAGGGACTTGAAAGTCCAATTGAAGAATAACTGCCACTTTTGGATCCGCCTCCTGAAATGGAATGGAATTTAGCCAAAGATAGTTTTGTAATGGTCTATGACAGCATCTATAAGCTGCTATGAATAGGGTTATAATGCAAAATAAGGCTTTATATACATTTCAAGTGTTTAGGAAATGAAATATTTTGTCTGAGTGTTATGTTTGGCACAGTTGAGTCCAATTGGGGATGACAGCAGTAAGGCTTGGTTGAGTGTAGTTGGGTTGAGAGTTGAGGCAGGGTGTATGATGTGTGACTGTAGTTGAGTTGAGAGTTGAGGCAGGGTGTGTGATGTGTGACTGTAGTTGGGTTGATAGTTGAGGCAGGGTGTGTGATGTGTGACTGTAGTTGGGTTGAGAGTTGAGAGTTGAGGCAGGGTGTGTGATGTGTACTGTAGTTGAGTTGAGAGTTGAGGCAGGGTGTGTGATGTGTGACTATAGTTGGGTTGAGAGTTGAGGCAGGGTGTGTGATGTGTACTGTAGTTGAGTTGAGAGTTGAGGCAGGGTGTGTGATGTGTGACTGTAGTTGGGTTGAGAGTTGAGGCAGGGTGTGTGATGTGTGACTGTAGTTGGGTTGAGAGTTGAGGCAGGGTGTGTGATGTGTGACTGTAGTTGGATTGAGAGTTGAGGCAGGATGTGTGATGTGTACTGTAGTTGGGTTGAGAGTTGAGGCAGGATGTGTGATGTGTGACTGTAGTTGGGTTGAGAGTTGAGGCAGGGTGTGTGATGTGTACTGTAGTTGGGTTGAGAGTTGAGAGTTGAGGCAGGGTGTGTGATGTGTACTGTAGTTGAGTTGAGAGTTGAGGCAGGGTGTGTGATGTGTACTGTAGTTGGGTTGAGAGTTGAGGCAGGGTGTGTGATGTGTGACTGTAGTTGGGTTGAGAGTTGAGAGTTGAGGCAGGGTGTGTGATGTGTGACTGTAGTTGAGTTGAGAGTTGAGGCAGGGTGTGTGATGTGTAACTGTAGTTGAGTTGAGAGATGAGGCAGGGTGTGTGATGTGTGACTGTAGTTGGGTTGAGAGTTGAGGCAGGGTGTGTGATGTGTGACTGTAGTTGAGTTGAGAGTTGAGGCAGGGTGTGTGATGTGTGACTGTAGTTGGGTTGAGAGTTGAGGCAGGGTGTGTGATGTGTGACTGTAGTTGGGTTGAGAGTTGAGAGTTGAGGCAGGGTGTGTGATGTGTGACTGTAGTTGGGTTGAGAGTTGAGAGTTGAGGCAGGGTGTGTAATGTGTGACTGTAGTTGGGTTGAGAGTTGAGGCAGGGTGTGTGATGTGTGACTGTAGTTGGGTTGAGAGTTGAGAGTTGAGGCAGGGTGTGTGATGTGTGACTGTAGTTGGGTTGAGAGTTGAGACTTGAGGCAGGGTGTGTGATGTGTGACTGTAGTTGGGTTGAGAGTTGAGGCAGGGTGTGTGATGTGTGACTGTAGTTGGGTTGAGAGTTGAGGCAGGGTGTGTGATGTGTGACTGTAGTTCTGTTGAGAGTTGAGGCAGGGTGTGTGATGTGTACTGTAGTTGAGTTGAGAGTTGAGGCAGGGTGTGTGATGTGTGACTGTAGTTGGGTTGAGAGTTGAGGCAGGGTGTGTGATGTGTGACTGTAGTTGGGTTGAGAGTTGAGGCAGGGTGTGTGATGTGTGACTGTAGTTCAGTTGAGAGTTGAGGCAGGGTGTGTGATGTGTGACTGTAGTTCAGTTGAGAGTTGAGGCAGGGTGTGTGATGTGTGACTGTAGTTGGGTTGATAGTTGAGGCAGGGTGTGTGATATGTGACTGTAGTTGGGTTGAGAGTTGAGGCAGGGTGTGTGATGTGTACTGTAGTTGAGTTGAGAGTTGAGGCAGGGTGTGTGATGTGTACTGTAGTTGGGTTGAGAGTTGAGGCAGGGTGTGTGATGTGTGACTGTAGTTGGGTTGAGAGTTGAGAGTTGAGGCAGGGTGTGTGATGTGTGACTGTAGTTGAGTTGAGAGTTGAGGCAGGGTGTGTGATGTGTAACTGTAGTTGAGTTGAGAGATGAGGCAGGGTGTGTGATGTGTGACTGTAGTTGGGTTGAGAGTTGAGGCAGGGTGTGTGATGTGTGACTGTAGTTGAGTTGAGAGTTGAGGCAGGGTGTGTGATGTGTGACTGTAGTTGGGTTGAGAGTTGAGGCAGGGTGTGTGATGTGTGACTGTAGTTGGGTTGAGAGTTGAGAGTTGAGGCAGGGTGTGTAATGTGTGACTGTAGTTGGGTTGAGAGTTGAGGCAGGGTGTGTGATGTGTGACTGTAGTTGGGTTGAGAGTTGAGAGTTGAGGCAGGGTGTGTGATGTGTGACTGTAGTTGGGTTGAGAGTTGAGACTTGAGGCAGGGTGTGTGATGTGTGACTGTAGTTGGGTTGAGAGTTGAGGCAGGGTGTGTGATGTGTGACTGTAGTTGGGTTGAGAGTTGAGGCAGGGTGTGTGATGTGTGACTGTAGTTCTGTTGAGAGTTGAGGCAGGGTGTGTGATGTGTACTGTAGTTGAGTTGAGAGTTGAGGCAGGGTATGTGATGTGTGACTTTAGTTGGGTTGATAGTTGAGGCAGGGTGTGTGTTGTGTACTGTAGTTGAGTTGAGAGTTGAGGCAGGGTGTGTGATGTGTACTGTAGTTGAGTTGAGAGTTGAGGCAGGGTGTGTGATGTGTGACTGTAGTTCAGTTGAGAGTTGAGGCAGGGTGTGTGATGTGTGACTGTAGTTGGGTTGAGAGTTGAGTCAGGGTGTGTGATGTGTGACTGTAGTTGAGTTGAGAGTTGAGGCAGGATGTGTGATGTGTACTGTAGTTGAGTTGAGAGTTGAGGCAGGGTGTGTGATGTGTACTGTAGTTGAGTTGAGAGTTGAGGCAGGGTGTGTGATGTGTGACTGTAGTTGGGTTGAGAGTTGAGGCAGGGTGTGTGATGTGTACTGTAGTTGGGTTGAGAGTTGAGGCAGGGTGTGTGATGTGTACTGTAGTTTGGTTGAGAGTTGAGGCAGGGTGTGTGATGTGTACTGTAGTTGGGTTGAGAGTTGAGGCAGGGTGTGTGATGTGTGACTGTAGTTGAGTTGAGAGTTGAGGCAGGGTGTGTGATGTGTGACTGTAGTTGGGTTGAGAGTTGAGAGTTGAGGCAGGGTGTGTGATGTGTGACTGTAGTTGAGTTGAGAGTTGAGGCAGGGTGTGTGATGTGTAACTGTAGTTGAGTTGAGAGATGAGGCAGGGTGTGTGATGTGTGACTGTAGTTGGGTTGAGAGTTGAGGCAGGGTGTGTGATGTGTGACTGTAGTTGAGTTGAGAGTTGAGGCAGGGTGTGTGATGTGTGACTGTAGTTGGGTTGAGAGTTGAGGCAGGGTGTGTGATGTGTGACTGTAGTTGGGTTGAGAGTTGAGAGTTGAGGCAGGGTGTGTAATGTGTGACTGTAGTTGGGTTGAGAGTTGAGGCAGGGTGTGTGATGTGTGACTGTAGTTGGGTTGAGAGTTGAGAGTTGAGGCAGGGTGTGTGATGTGTGACTGTAGTTGGGTTGAGAGTTGAGACTTGAGGCAGGGTGTGTGATGTGTGACTGTAGTTGGGTTGAGAGTTGAGGCAGGGTGTGTGATGTGTGACTGTAGTTGGGTTGAGAGTTGAGGCAGGGTGTGTGATGTGTGACTGTAGTTCTGTTGAGAGTTGAGGCAGGGTGTGTGATGTGTACTGTAGTTGAGTTGAGAGTTGAGGCAGGGTATGTGATGTGTGACTGTAGTTGGGTTGATAGTTGAGGCAGGGTGTGTGTTGTGTACTGTAGTTGAGTTGAGAGTTGAGGCAGGGTGTGTGATGTGTACTGTAGTTGAGTTGAGAGTTGAGGCAGGGTGTGTGATGTGTGACTGTAGTTCAGTTGAGAGTTGAGGCAGGGTGTGTGATGTGTGACTGTAGTTGGGTTGAGAGTTGAGTCAGGGTGTGTGATGTGTGACTGTAGTTGAGTTGAGAGTTGAGGCAGGATGTGTGATGTGTACTGTAGTTGAGTTGAGAGTTGAGGCAGGGTGTGTGATGTGTACTGTAGTTGAGTTGAGAGTTGAGGCAGGGTGTGTGATGTGTGACTGTAGTTGGGTTGAGAGTTGAGGCAGGGTGTGTGATGTGTACTGTAGTTGGGTTGAGAGTTGAGGCAGGGTGTGTGATGTGTACTGTAGTTTGGTTGAGAGTTGAGGCAGGGTGTGTGATGTGTACTGTAGTTGGGTTGAGAGTTGAGGCAGGGTGTGTGATGTGTACTGTAGTTGGGTTGATAGTTGAGGCAGGGTGTGTGATGTGTGACTGTAGTTGAGTTGAGAGTTGAGGCAGGGTGTGTGATGTGTGACTGTAGTTGGGTTGAGAGTTGAGAGTTGAGGCAGGGTGTGTGATGTGTGACTGTAGTTGAGTTGAGAGTTGAGGCAGGGTGTGTGATGTGTGACTGTAGTTGGGTTGAGAGTTGAGGCAGGGTGTGTGATGTGTGACTGTAGTTGAGTTGAGAGTTGAGCCAGGGTGTGTGATGTGTACTGTAGTTGAGTTGAGAGTTGAGGCAGGCTGTGTGATGTGTGACTGTAGTTGGGTTGAGAGTTGAGGCAGGGTGTGTGATGTGTGACTGTAGTTGGGTTGAGAGTTGAGGCAGGGTGTGTGATGTGTGACTGTAGTTGGGTTGAGAGTTGAGAGTTGAGGCAGGGTGTGTGATGTGTGACTGTAGTTGGGTTGAGAGTTGAGAGTTGAGGCAGGGTGTGTAATGTGTGACTGTAGTTGGGTTGAGAGTTGAGGCAGGGTGTGTGATGTGTGACTGTAGTTGGGTTGAGAGTTGAGAGTTGAGGCAGGGTGTGTGATGTGTGACTGTAGTTGGGTTGAGAGTTGAGACTTGAGGCAGGGTGTGTGATGTGTGACTGTAGTTGGGTTGAGAGTTGAGGCAGGGTGTGTGATGTGTGACTGTAGTTGGGTTGAGAGTTGAGGCAGGGTGTGTGATGTGTGACTGTAGTTCTGTTGAGAGTTGAGGCAAGGTGTGTGATGTGTACTGTAGTTGAGTTGAGAGTTGAGGCAGGGTGTGTGATGTGTGACTGTAGTTGGGTTGAGAGTTGAGGCAGGGTGTGTGATGTGTGACTGTAGTTGGGTTGAGAGTTGAGGCAGGGTGTGTGATGTGTGACTGTAGTTCAGTTGAGAGTTGAGGCAGGGTGTGTGATGTGTGACTGTAGTTCAGTTGAGAGTTGAGGCAGGGTGTGTGATGTGTGACTGTAGTTGGGTTGATAGTTGAGGCAGGGTGTGTGATATGTGACTGTAGTTGGGTTGAGAGTTGAGGCAGGGTGTGTGATGTGTACTGTAGTTGAGTTGAGAGTTGAGGCAGGGTGTGTGATGTGTACTGTAGTTGGGTTGAGAGTTGAGGCAGGGTGTGTGATGTGTGACTGTAGTTGGGTTGAGAGTTGAGAGTTGAGGCAGGGTGTGTGATGTGTGACTGTAGTTGAGTTGAGAGTTGAGGCAGGGTGTGTGATGTGTAACTGTAGTTGAGTTGAGAGATGAGGCAGGGTGTGTGATGTGTGACTGTAGTTGGGTTGAGAGTTGAGGCAGGGTGTGTGATGTGTGACTGTAGTTGAGTTGAGAGTTGAGGCAGGGTGTGTGATGTGTGACTGTAGTTGGGTTGAGAGTTGAGGCAGGGTGTGTGATGTGTGACTGTAGTTGGGTTGAGAGTTGAGAGTTGAGGCAGGGTGTGTAATGTGTGACTGTAGTTGGGTTGAGAGTTGAGGCAGGGTGTGTGATGTGTGACTGTAGTTGGGTTGAGAGTTGAGAGTTGAGGCAGGGTGTGTGATGTGTGACTGTAGTTGGGTTGAGAGTTGAGACTTGAGGCAGGGTGTGTGATGTGTGACTGTAGTTGGGTTGAGAGTTGAGGCAGGGTGTGTGACGTGTGACTGTAGTTGGGTTGAGAGTTGAGGCAGGGTGTGTGATGTGTGACTGTAGTTCTGTTGAGAGTTGAGGCAGGGTGTGTGATGTGTACTGTAGTTGAGTTGAGAGTTGAGGCAGGGTGTGTGATGTGTGACTGTAGTTGGGTTGATAGTTGAGGCAGGGTGTGTGTTGTGTACTGTAGTTGAGTTGAGAGTTGAGGCAGGGTGTGTGATGTGTACTGTAGTTGAGTTGAGAGTTGAGGCAGGGTGTGTGATGTGTGACTGTAGTTCAGTTGAGAGTTGAGGCAGGGTGTGTGATGTGTGACTGTAGTTGGGTTGAGAGTTGAGTCAGGGTGTGTGATGTGTGACTGTAGTTGAGTTGAGAGTTGAGGCAGGATGTGTGATGTGTACTGTAGTTGAGTTGAGAGTTGAGGCAGGGTGTGTGATGTGTACTGTAGTTGAGTTGAGAGTTGAGGCAGGGTGTGTGATGTGTGACTGTAGTTGGGTTGAGAGTTGAGGCAGGGTGTGTGATGTGTACTGTAGTTGGGTTGAGAGTTGAGGCAGGGTGTGTGATGTGTACTGTAGTTTGGTTGAGAGTTGAGGCAGGGTGTGTGATGTGTACTGTAGTTGGGTTGAGAGTTGAGGCAGGGTGTGTGATGTGTACTGTAGTTGGGTTGATAGTTGAGGCAGGGTGTGTGATGTGTGACTGTAGTTGAGTTGAGAGTTGAGGCAGGGTGTGTGATGTGTGACTGTAGTTGGGTTGAGAGTTGAGAGTTGAGGCAGGGTGTGTGATGTGTGACTGTAGTTGAGTTGAGAGTTGAGGCAGGGTGTGTGATGTGTGACTGTAGTTGGGTTGAGAGTTGAGGCAGGGTGTGTGATGTGTGACTGTAGTTGAGTTGAGAGTTGAGCCAGGGTGTGTGATGTGTACTGTAATTGAGTTGAGAGTTGAGGCAGGCTGTGTGATGTGTGACTGTAGTTGGGTTGAGAGTTGAGGCAGGGTGTGTGATGTGTGACTGTAGTTGAGTTGAGAGTTGAGGCAGGGTGTGTGATGTGTGACTGTAGTTGGGTTGAGAGTTGAGGCAGGGTGTGTGATGTGTGACTGTAGTTGAGTTGAGAGTTGAGGCAGGGTGTGTTATGTGTGACTGTAGTCGGGTTGATAGTTGAGGCAGGGTGTGTGATGTGTGACTGTAGTTGGGTTAAGAGTTGAGAGTTGAGGCAGGGTGTGTGATGTGTACTGTAGTTGAGTTGAGAGTTGAGGCAGGGTGTGTGATGTGTGACTGTAGTTGGGTTAAGAGTTGAGGCAGGGTGTGTGATGTGTACTGTAGTTGGGTTGATAGTTGAGGCAGGGTGTGTGATGTGTACTGTAGCTGGGTTGATAGTTGAGGCAGGGTGTGTGATGTGTACTGTAGTTGGGTTGAGAGTTGAGAGTTGAGGCAGGGTGTGTGATGTGTGACTGCAGTTGAGTTGAGAGTTGAGGCAGGGTGTGTGATGTGTGACTGTAGTTGGATTTAGAGTTGAGGCAGGGTGTGTGATGTGTGACTGTAGTTGGGTTGAGAGTTGAGGCAGGGTGTGTGATGTGTGACTGTAGTTGGGTTGAGAGTTGAGGCAGGGTGTGTGATGTGTGACTGTAGTTGGGTTGAGAGTTGAGGCAGGATGTGTGATGTGTGACTGTAGTTGAGTTGAGAGTTGAGGCAGGGTGTGTGATGTGTGACTGTAGTTCGGTTGAGAGTTGAGGCAGGGTGTGTGATGTGTACTGTAGTTGGGTTGAGAGTTGAGGCAGGGTGTGTGATATGTGACTGTAGTTGGGTTGAGAGTTGAGGCAGGGTGTGTGATGTGTGACTGTAGTTGGATTTAGAGTTGAGGCAGGGTGTGTGATGTGTGACTGTAGTTGGATTGAGAGTTGAGGCAGGGTGTGTGATGTGTGACTGTAGTTGAGTTGAGAGTTGAGGCAGGGTGTGTGATGTGTGACTGTAGTTGGGTTGAGAGTTGAGGCAGGGTGTGTGATGTGTGACTGTAGTTGGGTTGAGAGTTGAGGCAGGGTGTGTGATGTGTGACTGTAGTTCTGTTGAGAGTTGAGGCAGGGTGTGTGATGTGTACTGTAGTTGAGTTGAGAGTTGAGGCAGGGTGTGTGATGTGTGACTCTAGTTGGGTTGATAGTTGAGGCAGGGTGTGTGTTGTGTACTGTAGTTGGGTTGAGAGTTGAGGCAGGGTGTGTGATGTGTACTGTAGTTGAGTTGAGAGTTGAGGCAGGGTGTGTGATGTGTACTGTAGTTGAGTTGAGAGTTGAGGCAGGGTGTGTGATGTGTGACTGTAGTTCAGTTGAGAGTTGAGGCAGGGTGTGTGATGTGTGACTGTAGTTGGGTTGAGAGTTGAGTCAGGGTGTGTGATGTGTGACTGTAGTTGAGTTGAGATTTGAGGCAGGGTGTGTGATGTGTACTGTAGTTGAGTTGAGAGTTGAGGCAGGGTGTGTGATGTGTACTGTAGTTGAGTTGAGAGTTGAGGCAGGGTGTGTGATGTGTGACTGTAGTTGGGTTGAGAGTTGAGGCAGGGTGTGTGATGTGTACTGTAGTTGGGTTGAGAGTTTAGGCAGGGTGTGTGATGTGTACTGTAGTTGGGTTGAGAGTTGAGGCAGGGTGTGTGATGTGTACTGTAGTTGGGTTGAGAGTTGAGGCAGGGTGTGTGATGTGTACTGTAGTTGGGTTGATAGTTGAGGCAGGGTGTGTGATGTGTGACTGTAGTTGAGTTGAGAGTTGAGGCAGGGTGTGTGATGTGTGACTGTAGTTGGGTTGAGAGTTGAGAGTTGAGGCAGGGTGTGTGATGTGTGACTGTAGTTGAGTTGAGAGTTGAGCCAGGGTGTGTGATGTGTACTGTAGTTGAGTTGAGAGTTAGGCAGGCTGTGTGATGTGTGACTGTAGTTGGGTTGAGAGTTGAGGCAGGGTGTGTGATGTGTGACTGTAGTTGAGTTGAGAGTTGAGGCAGGGTGTGTGATGTGTGACTGTAGTTGGGTTGAGAGTTGAGGCAGGGTGTGTGATGTGTGACTGTAGTTGAGTTGAGAGTTGAGGCAGGGTGTGTGATGTGTGACTCTAGTTGGGTTGATAGTTGAGGCAGGGTGTGTGATGTGTGACTGTAGTTGGGTTAAGAGTTGAGAGTTGAGGCAGGGTGTGTGATGTGTACTGTAGTTGAGTTGAGAGTTGAGGCAGGGTGTGTGATGTGTGACTGTAGTTGGGTTAAGAGTTGAGGCAGGGTGTGTGATGTGTACTGTAGTTGGGTTGATAGTTGAGGCAGGGTGTGTGATGTGTACTGTAGCTGGGTTGATAGTTGAGGCAGGGTGTGTGATGTGTACTGTAGTTGGGTTGAGAGTTGAGAGTTGAGGCAGGGTGTGTGATGTGTGACTGCAGTTGAGTTGAGAGTTGAGGCAGGGTGTGTGATGTGTGACTGTAGTTGGATTTAGAGTTGAGGCAGGGTGTGTGATGTGTGACTGTAGTTGGGTTGAGAGTTGAGGCAGGGTGTGTGATGTGTGACTGTAGTTGGGTTGAGAGATGAGGCAGGGTGTGTGATGTGTGACTGTAGTTGGGTTGAGAGTTGAGGCAGGGTGTGTGATGTGTGACTGTAGTTGAGTTGAGAGTTGAGGCAGGGTGTGTGATGTGTGACTGTAGTTGGGTTGAGAGTTGAGGCAGGGTGTGTGATGTGTGACTGTAGTTGGGTTGAGAGTTGAGAGTTGAGGCAGGGTGTGTGATGTGTGACTCTAGTTGGGTTGATAGTTGAGGCAGGGTGTGTGATGTGTACTGTAGTTGAGTTGAGAGTTGAGGCAGGGTGTGTGATGTGTGACTGTAGTTGGGTTAAGAGTTGAGGCAGGGTGTGTGATGTGTACTGTAGTTGGGTTGATAGTTGAGGCAGGGTGTGTGATGTGTACTGTAGCTGGGTTGATAGTTGAGGCAGGGTGTGTGATGTGTACTGTAGTTGGGTTGAGAGTTGAGAGTTGAGGCAGGGTGTGTGATGTGTGACTGCAGTTGAGTTGAGAGTTGAGGCAGGGTGTGTGATGTGTGACTGTAGTTGGATTTAGAGTTGAGGCAGGGTGTGTGATGTGTTACTGTAGTTGGGTTGAGAGTTGAGGCAGGATGTGTGATGTGTGACTGTAGTTGGGTTGAGAGATGAGGCAGGGTGTGTGATGTGTGACTGTAGTTGGGTTGAGAGTTGAGGCAGGGTGTGTGATGTGTGACTGTAGTTGAGTTGAGAGTTGAGGCAGGGTGTGTGATGTGTGACTGTAGTTGGGTTGAGAGTTGAGGCAGGGTGTGTGATGTGTGACTGTAGTTGGGTTTAGAGTTGAGAGTTGAGGCAGGGTGTGTGATGTGTGACTGTAGTTGGGTTGAGAGTTGAGAGTTGAGGCAGGGTGTGTAATGTGTGACTGTAGTTGGGTTGAGAGTTGAGGCAGGGTGTGTGATGTGTGACTGTAGTTGGGTTGAGAGTTGAGAGTTGAGGCAGGGTGTGTGATGTGTGACTGTAGTTGGGTTGAGAGTTGAGAGTTGAGGCAGGGTGTGTGATGTGTGACTGTAGTTGGGTTGAGAGTTGAGGCAGGGTGTGTGATGTGTGACTGTAGTTGGGTTGAGAGTTGAGAGTTGAGGCAGGGTGTGTGATGTGTGACTGTAGTTGGGTTGAGAGTTGAGGCAGGGTGTGTGATGTGTACTGTAGTTGAGTTGAGAGTTGAGGCAGGGTGTGTGATGTGTGACTGTAGTTGGGTTGAGAGTTGAGGCAGGGTGTGTGATGTGTGACTGTAGTTGAGTTGAGAGTTGAGGCAGGGTGTGTGATGTGTGACTGTAGTTGGGTTGAGAGTTGAGGCAGGGTGTGTGATGTGTGACTGTAGTTGAGTTGAGAGTTGAGGCAGGGTGTGTGATGTGTAACTGTAGTTGGGTTGATAGTTGAGGCAGGGTGTGTGATGTGTGACTGTAGTTGGGTTAAGAGTTGAGAGTTGAGGCAGGGTGTGTGATGTGTACTGTAGTTGAGTTGAGAGTTGAGGCAGGGTGTGTGATGTGTGACTGTAGTTGGGTTAAGAGTTGAGGCAGGGTGTGTGATGTGTACTGTAGTTGGGTTGATAGTTGAGGCAGGGTGTGTGATGTGTACTGTAGCTGGGTTGATAGTTGAGGCAGGGTGTGTGATGTGTACTGTAGTTGGGTTGAGAGTTGAGAGTTGAGGCAGGGTGTGTGATGTGTGACTGCAGTTGAGTTGAGAGTTGAGGCAGGGTGTGTGATGTGTGACTGTAGTTGGATTTAGAGTTGAGGCAGGGTGTGTGATGTGTTACTGTAGTTGGGTTGAGAGTTGAGGCAGGATGTGTGATGTGTGACTGTAGTTGGGTTGAGAGATGAGGCAGGGTGTGTGATGTGTGACTGTAGTTGGGTTGAGAGTTGAGGCAGGGTGTGTGATGTGTGACTGTAGTTGAGTTGAGAGTTGAGGCAGGGTGTGTGATGTGTGACTGTAGTTGGGTTGAGAGTTGAGGCAGGGTGTGTGATGTGTGACTGTAGTTGGGTTTAGAGTTGAGAGTTGAGGCAGGGTGTGTGATGTGTGACTGTAGTTGGGTTGAGAGTTGAGAGTTGAGGCAGGGTGTGTAATGTGTGACTGTAGTTGGGTTGAGAGTTGAGGCAGGGTGTGTGATGTGTGACTGTAGTTGGGTTGAGAGTTGAGAGTTGAGGCAGGGTGTGTGATGTGTGACTGTAGTTGGGTTGAGAGTTGAGAGTTGAGGCAGGGTGTGTGATGTGTGACTGTAGTTGGGTTGAGAGTTGAGGCAGGGTGTGTGATGTGTGACTGTAGTTGGGTTGAGAGTTGAGAGTTGAGGCAGGGTGTGTGATGTGTGACTGTAGTTGGGTTGAGAGTTGAGGCAGGGTGTGTGATGTGTACTGTAGTTGAGTTGAGAGTTGAGGCAGGGTGTGTGATGTGTGACTGTAGTTGGGTTGAGAGTTGAGGCAGGGTGTGTGATGTGTGACTGTAGTTGAGTTGAGAGTTGAGGCAGGGTGTGTGATGTGTGACTGTAGTTGGGTTGAGAGTTGAGGCAGGGTGTGTGATGTGTGACTGTAGTTGAGTTGAGAGTTGAGGCAGGGTGTGTGATGTGTAACTGTAGTTGGGTTGATAGTTGAGGCAGGGTGTGTGATGTGTGACTGTAGTTGGGTTAAGAGTTGAGAGTTGAGGCAGGGTGTGTGATGTGTACTGTAGTTGAGTTGAGAGTTGAGGCAGGGTGTGTGATGTGTGACTGTAGTTGGGTTAAGAGTTGAGGCAGGGTGTGTGATGTGTACTGTAGTTGGGTTGATAGTTGAGGCAGGGTGTGTGATGTGTACTGTAGCTGGGTTGATAGTTGAGGCAGGGTGTGTGATGTGTACTGTAGTTGGGTTGAGAGTTGAGAGTTGAGGCAGGGTGTGTGATATGTAACTGCAGTTGAGTTGAGAGTTGAGGCAGGGTGTGTGATGTGTGACTGTAGTTGGATTTAGAGTTGAGGCAGGGTGTGTGATGTGTGACTGTAGTTGGGTTGAGAGTTGAGGCAGGGTGTGTGATGTGTGACTGTAGTTGGGTTGAGAGATGAGGCAGGGTGTGTGATGTGTGACTGTAGTTGGGTTGAGAGTTGAGGCAGGGTGTGTGATGTGTGACTGTAGTTGAGTTGAGAGTTGAGGCAGGGTGTGTGATGTGTGACTGTAGTTGGGATGAGAGTTGAGGCAGGGTGTGTGATGTGTGACTGTAGTTGGGTTGAGAGTTGAGAGTTGAGGCAGGGTGTGTGATGTGTGACTGTAGTTGGGTTGAGAGTTGAGAGTTGAGGCAGGGTGTGTAATGTGTGACTGTAGTTGGGTTGAGAGTTGAGGCAGGGTGTGTGATGTGTGACTGTAGTTGGGTTGAGAGTTGAGAGTTGAGGCAGGGTGTGTGATGTGTGACTGTAGTTGGGTTGAGAGTTGAGAGTTGAGGCAGGGTGTGTGATGTGTGACTGTAGTTGGGTTGAGAGTTGAGGCAGGGTGTGTGATGTGTGACTGTAGTTGGGTTGAGAGTTGAGAGTTGAGAGTTGAGGCAGGGTGTGTGATGTGTGACTGTAGTTGGGTTGAGAGTTGAGGCAGGGTGTGTGATGTGTACTGTAGTTGGGTTGAGAGTTGAGAGTTGAGGCAGGGTGTGTGATGTGTGACTGTAGTTGAGTTGAGAGTTGAGGCAGGGTGTGTGATGTGTGACTGTAGTTGAGTTGAGAGTTGAGGCAGGGTGTGTGATGTGTGACTGTAGTTGGGTTGAGAGTTGAGGCAGGGTGTGTGATGTGTGACTGTAGTTGGGTTGAGAGTTGAGAGTTGAGGCAGGGTGTGTGATGTGTGACTGTAGTTGGGTTGAGAGTTGAGGCAGGGTGTGTGATGTGTACTGTAGTTGAGTTGAGAGTTGAGGCAGGCTGTGTGATGTGTGACTGTAGTTGGGTTGAGAGTTGAGGCAGGGTGTGTGATGTGTGACTGTAGTTGAGTTGAGAGTTGAGGCAGGGTGTGTGATGTGTGACTGTAGTTGGGTTGAGAGTTGAGGCAGGGTGTGTGATGTGTGACTGTAGTTGAGTTGAGAGTTGAGGCAGGGTGTGTGATGTGTGACTGTAGTTGGGTTGATAGTTGAGGCAGGGTGTGTGATGTGTGACTGTAGTTGGGTTAAGAGTTGAGAGTTGAGGCAGGGTGTGTGATGTGTACTGTAGTTGAGTTGAGAGTTGAGGCAGGGTGTGTGATGTGTGACTGTAGTTGGGTTAAGAGTTGAGGCAGGGTGTGTGATGTGTACTGTAGTTGGGTTGATAGTTGAGGCAGGGTGTGTGATGTGTACTGTAGCTGGGTTGATAGTTGAGGCAGGGTGTGTGATGTGTACTGTAGTTGGGTTGAGAGTTGAGAGTTGAGGCAGGGTGTGTGATGTGTGACTGCAGTTGAGTTGAGAGTTGAGGCAGGGTGTGTGATGTGTGACTGTAGTTGGATTTAGAGTTGAGGCAGGGTGTGTGATGTGTGACTGTAGTTGGGTTGAGAGTTGAGGCAGGGTGTGTGATGTGTGACTGTAGTTGGGTTGAGAGATGAGGCAGGGTGTGTGATGTATGACTGTAGTTGGGTTGAGAGTTGAGGCAGGGTGTGTGATGTGTGACTGTAGTTGAGTTGAGAGTTGAGGCAGGGTGTGTGATGTGTGACTGTAGTTGGGTTGAGAGTTGAGGCAGGGTGTGTGATATGTGACTGTAGTTGGGTTGAGAGTTGAGAGTTGAGGCAGGGTGTGTGATGTGTGACTGTAGTTGGGTTGAGAGTTGAGAGTTGAGGCAGGGTGTGTAATGTGTGACTGTAGTTGGGTTGAGAGTTGAGGCAGGGTGTGTGATGTGTGACTGTAGTTGGGTTGAGAGTTGAGAGTTGAGGCAGGGTGTGTGATGTGTGACTGTAGTTGGGTTGAGAGTTGAGAGTTGAGGCAGGGTGTGTGATGTGTGACTGTAGTTGGGTTGAGAGTTGAGGCAGGGTGTGTGATGTGTGACTGTAGTTGGGTTGAGAGTTGAGAGTTGAGGCAGGGTGTGTGATGTGTGACTGTAGTTGGGTTGAGAGTTGAGGCAGGGTGTGTGATGTGTACTGTAGTTGGGTTGAGAGTTGAGAGTTGAGGCAGGGTGTGTGATGTGTGACTGTAGTTGAGTTGAGAGTTGAGGCAGGGTGTGTGATGTGTGACTGTAGTTGAGGTGAGAGTTGAGGCAGGGTGTGTGATGTGTGACTGTAGTTGGGTTGAGAGTTGAGGCAGGGTGTGTGATGTGTGACTGTAGTTGGGTTGAGAGTTGAGGCAGGGTGTGTGATGTGTACTGTAGTTGGGTTGAGAGTTGAGGCAGGGTGTGTGATGTGTGACTGTAGTTGGGTTGAGAGTTGAGGCAGGGTGTGTGATGTGTGACTGTAGTTGGATTTAGAGTTGAGGCAGGGTGTGTGATGTGTGACTGTAGTTGGATTGAGAGTTGAGGCAGGGTGTGTGATGTGTGACTGTAGTTGAGTTGAGAGTTGAGGCAGGGTGTGTGATGTGTGACTGTAGTTGGGTTAAGAGTTGAGAGTTGAGGCAGGGTGTGTGATGTGTACTGTAGTTGAGTTGAGAGTTGAGGCAGGGTGTGTGATGTGTGACTGTAGTTGGGTTAAGAGTTGAGGCAGGGTGTGTGATGTGTACTGTAGTTGGGTTGATAGTTGAGGCAGGGTGTGTGATGTGTACTGTAGCTGGGTTGATAGTTGAGGCAGGGTGTGTGATGTGTACTGTAGTTGGGTTGAGAGTTGAGAGTTGAGGCAGGGTGTGTGATGTGTGACTGCAGTTGAGTTGAGAGTTGAGGCAGGGTGTGTGATGTGTGACTGTAGTTGGATTTAGAGTTGAGGCAGGGTGTGTGATGTGTGACTGTAGTTGGGTTGAGAGTTGAGGCAGGGTGTGTGATGTGTGACTGTAGTTGGGTTGAGAGATGAGGCAGGGTGTGTGATGTGTGACTGTAGTTGGGTTGAGAGTTGAGGCAGGGTGTGTGATGTGTGACTGTAGTTGAGTTGAGAGTTGAGGCAGGGTGTGTGATGTGTACTGTAGTTGGGTTGAGAGTTGAGGCAGGGTGTGTGATGTGTGACTGTAGTTGGGTTGAGAGTTGAGGCAGGGTGTGTGATGTGTACTGTAGTTGGGTTGAGAGTTGAGGCAGGGTGTGTGATGTGTGACTGTAGTTGGGTTGAGAGTTGAGGCAGGGTGTGTGATGTGTGACTGTAGTTGGATTTAGAGTTGAGGCAGGGTGTGTGATGTGTGACTGTAGTGCGATTGAGAGTTGAGGCAGGGTGTGTGATGTGTGACTGTAGTTGAGTTGAGAGTTGAGGCAGGGTGTGTGATGTGTGACTGTAGTTGGGTTAAGAGTTGAGAGTTGAGGCAGGGTGTGTGATGTGTACTGTAGTTGAGTTGAGAGTTGAGGCAGGGTGTGTGATGTGTGACTGTAGTTGGGTTAAGAGTTGAGGCAGGGTGTGTGATGTGTACTGTAGTTGGGTTGATAGTTGAGGCAGGGTGTGTGATGTGTACTGTAGCTGGGTTGATAGTTGAGGCAGGGTGTGTGATGTGTACTGTAGTTGGGTTGAGAGTTGAGAGTTGAGGCAGGGTGTGTGATGTGTGACTGCAGTTGAGTTGAGAGTTGAGGCAGGGTGTGTGATGTGTGACTGTAGTTGGATTTAGAGTTGAGGCAGGGTGTGTGATGTGTGACTGTAGTTGGGTTGAGAGTTGAGGCAGGGTGTGTGATGTGTGACTGTAGTTGGGTTGAGAGATGAGGCAGGGTGTGTGATGTGTGACTGTAGTTGGGTTGAGAGTTGAGGCAGGGTGTGTGATGTGTGACTGTAGTTGAGTTGAGAGTTGAGGCAGGGTGTGTGATGTGTGACTGTAGTTGGGTTGAGAGTTGAGGCAGGGTGTGTGATGTGTGACTGTAGTTGGGTTGAGAGTTGAGGCAGGGTGTGTGATGTGTACTGTAGTTGGGTTGAGAGTTGAGGCAGGGTGTGTGATGTGTGACTGTAGTTGGGTTGAGAGTTGAGGCAGGGTGTGTGATGTGTGACTGTAGTTGGATTTAGAGTTGAGGCAGGGTGTGTGATGTGTGACTGTAGTTGGATTGAGAGTTGAGGCAGGGTGTGTGATGTGTGACTGTAGTTGAGTTGAGAGTTGAGGCAGGGTGTGTGATGTGTGACTGTAGTTGGGTTAAGAGTTGAGAGTTGAGGCAGGGTGTGTGATGTGTACTGTAGTTGAGTTGAGAGTTGAGGCAGGGTGTGTGATGTGTGACTGTAGTTGGGTTAAGAGTTGAGGCAGGGTGTGTGATGTGTACTGTAGTTGGGTTGATAGTTGAGGCAGGGTGTGTGATGTGTACTGTAGCTGGGTTGATAGTTGAGGCAGGGTGTGTGATGTGTACTGTAGTTGGGTTGAGAGTTGAGAGTTGAGGCAGGGTGTGTGATGTGTGACTGCAGTTGAGTTGAGAGTTGAGGCAGGGTGTGTGATGTGTGACTGTAGTTGGATTTAGAGTTGAGGCAGGGTGTGTGATGTGTGACTGTAGTTGGGTTGAGAGTTGAGGCAGGGTGTGTGATGTGTGACTGTAGTTGGGTTGAGAGATGAGGCAGGGTGTGTGATGTGTGACTGTAGTTGGGTTGAGAGTTGAGGCAGGGTGTGTGATGTGTGACTGTAGTTGAGTTGAGAGTTGAGGCAGGGTGTGTGATGTGTGACTGTAGTTGGGTTGAGAGTTGAGGCAGGGTGTGTGATGTGTGACTGTAGTTGGGTTGAGAGTTGAGGCAGGGTGTGTGATGTGTACTGTAGTTGGGTTGAGAGTTGAGGCAGGGTGTGTGATGTGTGACTGTAGTTGGGTTGAGAGTTGAGGCAGGGTGTGTGATGTGTGACTGTAGTTGGATTTAGAGTTGAGGCAGGGTGTGTGATGTGTGACGGTAGTTGGATTGAGAGTTGAGGCAGGGTGTGTGATGTGTGACTGTAGTTGAGTTGAGAGTTGAGGCAGGGTGTGTGATGTGTGACTGTAGTTGGGTTAAGAGTTGAGAGTTGAGGCAGGGTGTGTGATGTGTACTGTAGTTGAGTTGAGAGTTGAGGCAGGGTGTGTGATGTGTGACTGTAGTATGGTTAAGAGTTGAGGCAGGGTGTGTGATGTGTACTGTAGTTGGGTTGATAGTTGAGGCAGGGTGTGTGATGTGTACTGTAGCTGGGTTGATAGTTGAGGCAGGGTGTGTGATGTGTACTGTAGTTGGGTTGAGAGTTGAGAGTTGAGGCAGGGTGTGTGATGTGTGACTGCAGTTGAGTTGAGAGTTGAGGCAGGGTGTGTGATGTGTGACTGTAGTTGGATTTAGAGTTGAGGCAGGGTGTGTGATGTGTGACTGTAGTTGGGTTGAGAGTTGAGGCAGGGTGTGTGATGTGTGACTGTAGTTGGGTTGAGAGATGAGGCAGGGTGTGTGATGTGTGACTGTAGTTGGGTTGAGAGTTGAGGCAGGGTGTGTGATGTGTGACTGTAGTTGAGTTGAGAGTTGAGGCAGGGTGTGTGATGTGTGACTGTAGTTGGGTTGAGAGTTGAGGCAGGGTGTGTGATGTGTGACTGTAGTTGGGTTGAGAGTTGAGAGTTGAGGCAGGGTGTGTGATGTGTGACTGTAGTTGGGTTGAGAGTTGAGAGTTGAGGCAGGGTGTGTAATGTGTGACTGTAGTTGGGTTGAGAGTTGAGGCAGGGTGTGTGATGTGTGACTGTAGTTGGGTTGAGAGTTGAGAGTTGAGGCAGGGTGTGTGATGTGTGACTGTAGTTGGGTTGAGAGTTGAGAGTTGAGGCAGGGTGTGTGATGTGTGACTGTAGTTGGGTTGAGAGTTGAGGCAGGGTGTGTGATGTGTGACTGTAGTTGGGTTGAGAGTTGAGAGTTGAGGCAGGGTGTGTGATGTGTGACTGTAGTTGGGTTGAGAGTTGAGGCAGGGTGTGTGATGTGTACTGTAGTTGAGTTGAGAGTTGAGGCAGGCTGTGTGATGTGTGACTGTAGTTGGGTTGAGAGTTGAGGCAGGCTGTGTGATGTGTGACTGTAGTTGGGTTGAGAGTTGAGGCAGGGTGTGTGATGTGTGACTGTAGTTCGGTTGAGAGTTGAGGCAGGGTGTGTGATGTGTACTGTAGTTGGGTTGAGAGTTGAGGCAGGGTGTGTGATATGTGACTGTAGTTGGGTTGAGAGTTGAGGCAGGGTGTGTGATGTGTGACTGTAGTTGGATTTAGAGTTGAGGCAGGGTGTGTGATGTGTGACTGTAGTTGGATTGAGAGTTGAGGCAGGGTGTGTGATGTGTGACTGTAGTTGAGTTGAGAGTTGAGGCAGGGTGTGTGATGTGTGACTGTAGTTGGGTTGAGAGTTGAGGCAGGGTGTGTGATGTGTGACTGTAGTTGGGTTGAGAGTTGAAGCAGGGTGTGTGATGTGTGACTGTAGTTCTGTTGAGAGTTGAGGCAGGGTGTGTGATGTGTACTGTAGTTGAGTTGAGAGTTGAGGCAGGGTGTGTGATGTGTGACTCTAGTTGGGTTGATAGTTGAGGCAGGGTGTGTGTTGTGTACTGTAGTTGGGTTGAGAGTTGAGGCAGGGTGTGTGATGTGTACTGTAGTTGAGTTGAGAGTTGAGGCAGGGTGTGTGATGTGTACTGTAGTTGAGTTGAGAGTTGAGGCAGGGTGTGTGATGTGTGACTGTAGTTCAGTTGAGAGTTGAGGCAGGGTGTGTGATGTGTGACTGTAGTTGGGTTGAGAGTTGAGTCAGGGTGTGTGATGTGTGACTGTAGTTGAGTTGAGATTTGAGGCAGGGTGTGTGATGTGTACTGTAGTTGAGTTGAGAGTTGAGGCAGGGTGTGTGATGTGTACTGTAGTTGAGTTGAGAGTTGAGGCAGGGTGTGTGATGTGTGACTGTAGTTGGGTTGAGAGTTGAGGCAGGGTGTGTGATGTGTACTGTAGTTGGGTTGAGAGTTGAGGCAGGGTGTGTGATGTGTACTGTAGTTGGGTTGAGAGTTGAGGCAGGGTGTGTGATGTGTACTGTAGTTGGGTTGAGAGTTGAGGCAGGGTGTGTGATGTGTACTGTAGTTGGGTTGATAGTTGAGGCAGGGTGTGTGATGTGTGACTGTAGTTGAGTTGAGAGTTGAGGCAGGGTGTGTGATGTGTGACTGTAGTTGGGTTGAGAGTTGAGAGTTGAGGCAGGGTGTGTGATGTGTGACTGTAGTTGAGTTGAGAGTTGAGGCAGGGTGTGTGATGTGTGACTGTAGTTGGGTTGAGAGTTGAGGCAGGGTGTGTGATGTGTGACTGTAGTTGAGTTGAGAGTTGAGCCAGGGTGTTTGATGTGTACTGTAGTTGAGTTGAGAGTTAGGCAGGCTGTGTGATGTGTGACTGTAGTTGGGTTGAGAGTTGAGGCAGGGTGTGTGATGTGTGACTGTAGTTGAGTTGAGAGTTGAGGCAGGGTGTGTGATGTGTGACTGTAGTTGGGTTGAGAGTTGAGGCAGGGTGTGTGATGTGTGACTGTAGTTGAGGTGAGAGTTGAGGCAGGGTGTGTGATGTGTGACTCTAGTTGGGTTGATAGTTGAGGCAGGGTGTGTGATGTGTGACTGTAGTTGGGTTAAGAGTTGAGAGTTGAGGCAGGGTGTGTGATGTGTGACTGTAGTTGAGTTGAGAGTTGAGGCAGGGTGTGTGATGTGTGACTCTAGTTGGGTTGATAGTTGAGGCAGGGTGTGTGATGTGTGACTGTAGTTGGGTTAAGAGTTGAGAGTTGAGGCAGGGTGTGTGATGTGTGACTGTAGTTGGGTTAAGAGTTGAGGCAGGGTGTGTGATGTGTACTGTAGTTGGGTTGATAGTTGAGGCAGGGTGTGTGATGTGTACTGTAGCTGGGTTGATAGTTGAGGCAGGGTGTGTGATGTGTACTGTAGTTGGGTTGAGAGTTGAGAGTTGAGGCAGGGTGTGTGATGTGTGACTGCAGTTGAGTTGAGAGTTGAGGCAGGGTGTGTGATGTGTGACTGTAGTTGGATTTAGAGTTGAGGCAGGGTGTGTGATGTGTGACTGTAGTTGGGTTGAGAGTTGAGGCAGGGTGTGTGATGTGTGACTGTAGTTGGGTTGAGAGATGAGGCAGGGTGTGTGATGTGTGACTGTAGTTGGGTTGAGAGTTGAGGCAGGGTGTGTGATGTGTGACTGTAGTTGAGTTGAGAGTTGAGGCAGGGTGTGTGATGTGTGACTGTAGTTGGGTTGAGAGTTGAGGCAGGGTGTGTGATGTGTGACTGTAGTTGGGTTGAGAGTTGAGAGTTGAGGCAGGGTGTGTGATGTGTGACTGTAGTTGGGTTGAGAGTTGAGAGTTGAGGCAGGGTGTGTAATGTGTGACTGTAGTTGGGTTGAGAGTTGAGGCAGGGTGTGTGATGTGTGACTGTAGTTGGGTTGAGAGTTGAGAGTTGAGGCAGGGTGTGTGATGTGTGACTGTAGTTGGGTTGAGAGTTGAGAGTTGAGGCAGGGTGTGTGATGTGTGACTGTAGTTGGGTTGAGAGTTGAGGCAGGGTGTGTGATGTGTGACTGTAGTTGGGTTGAGAGTTGAGAGTTGAGGCAGGGTGTGTGATGTGTGACTGTAGTTGAGTTGAGAGTTGAGGCAGGGTGTGTGATGTGTGACTGTAGTTGGGTTGAGAGTTGAGGCAGGGTGTGTGATGTGTACTGTAGTTGGGTTGAGAGTTGAGAGTTGAGGCAGGGTGTGTGATGTGTGACTGTAGTTGAGTTGAGAGTTGAGGCAGGGTGTGTGATGTGTGACTGTAGTTGAGTTGAGAGTTGAGGCAGGGTGTGTGATGTGTGACTGTAGTTGGGTTGAGAGTTGAGGCAGGGTGTGTGATGTGTGACTGTAGTTGGGTTGAGAGTTGAGGCAGGGTGTGTGATGTGTGACTGTAGTTGAGTTGAGAGTTGAGGCAGGGTGTGTGATGTGTGACTGTAGTTGGGTTGAGAGTTGAGGCAGGGTGTGTGATGTGTGACTGTAGTTGGGTTGAGAGTTGAGAGTTGAGGCAGGGTGTGTGATGTGTGACTGTAGTTGGGTTGAGAGTTGAGAGTTGAGGCAGGGTGTGTAATGTGTGACTGTAGTTGGGTTGAGAGTTGAGGCAGGGTGTGTGATGTGTGACTGTAGTTGGGTTGAGAGTTGAGAGTTGAGGCAGGGTGTGTGATGTGTGACTGTAGTTGGGTTGAGAGTTGAGAGTTGAGGCAGGGTGTGTGATGTGTGACTGTAGTTGGGTTGAGAGTTGAGGCAGGGTGTGTGATGTGTGACTGTAGTTGGGTTGAGAGTTGAGAGTTGAGGCAGGGTGTGTGATGTGTACTGTAGTTGAGTTGAGAGTTGAGGCAGGCTGTGTGATGTGTGACTGTAGTTGGGTTGAGAGTTGAGGCAGGGTGTGTGATGTGTGACTGTAGTTGAGTTGAGAGTTGAGGCAGGGTGTGTGATGTGTGACTGTAGTTGGGTTGAGAGTTGAGGCAGGGTGTGTGATGTGTGACTGTAGTTGAGTTGAGAGTTGAGGCAGGGTGTGTGATGTGTGACTGTAGTTGGGTTGATAGTTGAGGCAGGGTGTGTGATGTGTGACTGTAGTTGGGTTGATAGTTGAGGCAGGGTGTGTGATGTGTGACTGTAGTTGGGTTAAGAGTTGAGAGTTGAGGCAGGGTGTGTGATGTGTACTGTAGTTGAGTTGAGAGTTGAGGCAGGGTGTGTGATGTGTGACTGTAGTTGGGTTAAGAGTTGAGGCAGGGTGTGTGATGTGTACTGTAGTTGGGTTGATAGTTGAGGCAGGGTGTGTGATGTGTACTGTAGCTGGGTTGATAGTTGAGGCAGGGTGTGTGATGTGTACTGTAGTTGGGTTGAGAGTTGAGAGTTGAGGCAGGGTGTGTGATGTGTGACTGCAGTTGAGTTGAGAGTTGAGGCAGGGTGTGTGATGTGTGACTGTAGTTGGATTTAGAGTTGAGGCAGGATGTGTGATGTGTGACTGTAGTTGGGTTGAGAGTTGAGGCAGGGTGTGTGATGTGTGACTGTAGTTGGGTTGAGAGTTGAGGCAGGGTGTGTGATGTGTGACTGTAGTTGGGTTGAGAGTTGAGAGTTGAGAGTTGAGGCAGGGTGTGTGATGTGTGACTGTAGTTGGGTTGAGAGTTGAGGCAGGGTGTGTGATGTGTACTGTAGTTGGGTTGAGAGTTGAGAGTTGAGGCAGGGTGTGTGATGTGTGACTGTAGTTGAGTTGAGAGTTGAGGCAGGGTGTGTGATGTGTGACTGTAGTTGAGTTGAGAGTTGAGGCAGGGTGTGTGATGTGTGACTGTAGTTGGGTTGAGAGTTGAGGCAGGGTGTGTGATGTGTGAATGTAGTTGGGTTGAGAGTTGAGAGTTGAGGCAGGGTGTGTGATGTGTGACTGTAGTTGGGTTGAGAGTTGAGGCAGGGTGTGTGATGTGTACTGTAGTTGAGTTGAGAGTTGAGGCAGGCTGTGTGATGTGTGACTGTAGTTGGGTTGAGAGTTGAGGCAGGGTGTGTGATGTGTGACTGTAGTTGAGTTGAGAGTTGAGGCAGGGTGTGTGATGTGTGACTGTAGTTGGGTTGAGAGTTGAGGCAGGGTGTGTGATGTGTGACTGTAGTTGAGTTGAGAGTTGAGGCAGGGTGTGTGATGTGTGACTGTAGTTGGGTTGATAGTTGAGGCAGGGTGTGTGATGTGTGACTGTAGTTGGGATAAGAGTTGAGAGTTGAGGCAGGGTGTGTGATGTGTACTGTAGTTGAGTTGAGAGTTGAGGCAGGGTGTGTGATGTGTGACTGTAGTTGGGTTAAGAGTTGAGGCAGGGTGTGTGATGTGTACTGTAGTTGGGTTGATAGTTGAGGCAGGGTGTGTGATGTGTACTGTAGCTGGGTTGATAGTTGAGGCAGGGTGTGTGATGTGTACTGTAGTTGGGTTGAGAGTTGAGAGTTGAGGCAGGGTGTGTGATGTGTGACTGCAGTTGAGTTGAGAGTTGAGGCAGGGTGTGTGATGTGTGACTGTAGTTGGATTTAGAGTTGAGGCAGGGTGTGTGATGTGTGACTGTAGTTGGGTTGAGAGTTAAGGCAGGGTGTGTGATGTGTGACTGTAGTTGGGTTGAGAGATGAGGCAGGGTGTGTGATGTGTGACTGTAGTTGGGTTGAGAGTTGAGGCAGGGTGTGTGATGTGTGACTGTAGTTGAGTTGAGAGTTGAGGCAGGGTGTGTGATGTGTGACTGTAGTTGGGTTGAGAGTTGAGGCAGGGTGTGTGATGTGTGACTGTAGTTGGGTTGAGAGTTGAGAGTTGAGGCAGGGTGTGTGATGTGTGACTGTAGTTGGGTTGAGAGTTGAGAGTTGAGGCAGGGTGTGTAATGTGTGACTGTAGTTGGGTTGAGAGTTGAGGCAGGGTGTGTGATGTGTGACTGTAGTTGGGTTGAGAGTTGAGAGTTGAGGCAGGGTGTGTGATGTGTGACTGTAGTTGGGTTGAGAGTTGAGAGTTGAGGCAGGGTGTGTGATGTGTGACTGTAGTTGGGTTGAGAGTTGAGGCAGGGTGTGTGATGTGTGACTGTAGTTGGGTTGAGAGTTGAGAGTTGAGGCAGGGTGTGTGATGTGTGACTGTAGTTGGGTTGAGAGTTGAGGCAGGGTGTGTGATGTGTACTGTAGTTGGGTTGAGAGTTGAGAGTTGAGGCAGGGTGTGTGATGTGTGACTGTAGTTGAGTTGAGAGTTGAGGCAGGGTGTGTGATGTGTGACTGTAGTTGAGTTGAGAGTTGAGGCAGGGTGTGTGATGTGTGACTGTAGTTGGGTTGAGAGTTGAGGCAGGGTGTGTGATGTGTGACTGTAGTTGGGTTGAGAGTTGAGGCAGGGTGTGTGATGTGTGACTGTAGTTGGGTTGAGAGTTGAGGCAGGGTGTGTGATGTGTACTGTAGTTGAGTTGAGAGTTGAGGCAGGGTGTGTGATGTGTGACTGTAGTTGGGTTGAGAGTTGAGGCAGGGTGTGTGATGTGTGACTGTAGTTGGGTTGAGAGTTGAGGCAGGGTGTGTGATGTGTGACTGTAGTTGGGTTGAGAGTTGAGAGTTGAGGCAGGGTGTGTGATGTGTGACTGTAGTTGAGTTGAGAGTTGAGGCAGGGTGTGTGATTTGTGACTGTAGTTGGGTTGAGAGTTGAGAGTTGAGGCAGGGTGTGTGATGTGTGACTGTAGTTGGGTTGAGAGTTGAGAGTTGAGGCAGGGTGTGTGATGTGTGACTGTAGTTGGGTTGAGAGTTGAGAGTTGAGGCAGGGTGTGTGATGTGTGACTGTAGTTGAGTTGAGAGTTGAGGCAGGGTGTGTGATGTGTGACTGTAGTTGGGTTGAGAGTTGAGGCAGGGTGTATGATGTTTGCTGTTAGCCCTTCTGAGAGGAAGAAGAGCTGGATTATGTGAGGTCAGTCCTGGCCTGATCAAAGCAGAGCCTGTCAAACAACCTCTCATATATACTGTAGTCGAATGGGGGAAAAACCAGGCCCACACGCACACACACACACACACCGACACACACCCCGACACACACTGAGACACACAAAGATACACAGACGCATAGGGATACACATAGACGCACAAACTCTCAAACCACAGATATGTTAGCAACACAAACACCATTAAAGACAAAGACACAGAGAGGTGTTGTTAAGAAACACAGAGACACCCTGCGGTTATTTAAAGAGAATCATATTTTATGAAGCAATTCTCAGGAAGTAAGTGCAGCACTGACCCGCCAGCCCCACCCCCAGACAGACCATGTCAAAACAAACTAACTCATTTAGATCAGGGTATGGACCAGCCCAGTCTGGGCTGTACACGACCAACCGCCTTAGCAACCTGCCTTAGCAACCCACCTTAGCAACCCTCCTCAGCCACCCACAAGTATACAGGTATACACAGGTACACTACACAATTATGATGGTTTCTGGGTGCTGTTCCAAGAGCACAGCAATGAAAGCCTGGTTGCCAGTCTCTTTCTGCTTTAGCAAACATATCGCAACACTATTATATACAGTGGGGCAAAAAAATATTTAGTCAGCCACCAATTGTGCAAGTTCTCCCACTTAATAAGGTAAGAGAGGCCTGAAATTTTAATCATAGGTACACTTCAACTATGACAGACAAAATGAGGGAAAAAAATGCAGAAAATCACATTGTAGAATTTTTTTGCAAATTATGGTGGAAAATAAGTATTTGGTCACCTACAAACAAGCAAGATTTCTGTCTCTCACACACCTGTAACTTCTTATTTAAGAGGCTCCTCTGTTCTCCACTCGTTACCTGTATTAATGGCACCTGTTTGAACTTGTTATCAGTATAAAAGACACCTGTCCACAACCTCAAACAGTCACACTCCAAACTCCACTATGGCCAAGACCAAAGAGCTGTCAAAGGACACCAGAAACAAAATTGTAGACCTGCACCAGGCTGGGAAGACTGAATCTGCAATAGGTAAGCAGCTTGGTTTGAAGAACTGTGGGAGCAATTATTAGGAAATGGAAGACATACAAGACCACTGATAATCTCCCTTGATCTGGGGCTCCACGCAAGATCTCACCCCGTGGTTTCAAAATGATCACAAGAACGGTGAGCAAAAATCCCAGAACCACACGGGGGGACCTAGTGAATGACCTGCAGAGAGCTGGAACCAAAGTAACAAAGCCTACCATCAGTAACACACTACGCCGCCAGGGACTCAAATCCTGCAGTGCCAGACGTGTCCCCCTGCTTAAGCCAGTACATGTCCAGGCCCGTCTGAAGTTTGCTAGAAAGCATTTGGATGATCCAGAAGAAGATTGGGAGAATGTCATATGGTCAGATGAAACCAAAATATAACTTTTTGGTAAAAGCTCAACTCGTCGTGTTTGGAGGACAAAGAATGCTGAGTTGCATCCAAAGAACACCATACCTACTGTGAAGCATGGGGGTGGAAACATCATGCTTTGGGGCTGTTTTTCTGCAAAGGGACCAGGACGACTGATCGGTGTAAAGGACAGAATGAATGGGGCCATGTATCGTGAGATTTTGTATCGTGAGATCAGCAAGGGCATTGAAGATGAAACGTGGCTGGGTCTTTCAGCATGACAATGATCCCAAACACACCGCCCGGGCAACGAAGGAGTGGCTTCGTAAGAAGCATTTCAAGGTCCTGGAGTGGCCTAGCCAGTCTCCAGATCTCAACCCCATAGAAAATCTTTGGAGGGTGTTGAAAGTCCGTGTTGCCCAGCAACAGCCCCAAAACATCACTGCTCTAGAGGAGATCTGCAAGGAGGAATGGCCCAAAATACCAGCAACAGTGTGTGAAAACCTTGTGAAGACTTACAGAAAATGTTTGACCTCTGTCATTGCCAACAAAGGGTATATAACAAAGTATTGAGATAAACTTTTGTTATTGACCAAATACTTATTTTCCACCATAATTTGCAAATAAATTCATTAAAAATCCTACAATGTGATTTTCTGGATTTTTTCTTCTCATTTTGTCTGTCATAGTTGAAGTGTACCTATGATGAAAATTACAGGCCTCTCTCATCTTTTTAAGTGGGAGAACTTGCACAATTGGTGGCTGACTAAATACTTTTTTGCCCCACTGTATAGTGCCACTAGATTTTGGAACGCAGAAACAGATGGAGGACAGCCACCAGGCTAAAACACTGTTAGGTGGATCAATGACACTGAATTCCATTTGAGTCTGGATGACTGAAAGTGGTGGTCCTATGATACCTGTATGGACCACAGTGAATGAGCTGTGTAATGACTTAACCTAGCATCATGTTGAGATGTAGCTCTTATGTCACTAGGCCTGGTGAGTGCAACACATACCACTCCTATTTTTCCTTGAAATTGTTTCATGGCGAAACGCCGATGAGGACCCTGTTTGAACTCGGGAGTGCCATGCATTTTACTTCCCGGGTCAAAGGTGACAGAAAACTGAAACGTAAGGATGAATCATGACCATGGACCAATGTCTGATCAGAACTCGTGGTCTAATTTGATCTTAGAGTGGACTGAAGACATGGACAACAGACTGTAAGAAACAAAAATAGCATTTGACAAATGTAAACAGAGCAGCACTAAGAGGCAGTGAAACACAGTTCTCCCTCACATATCTTATCACATATCTTATCACACATCTTATCATATATCTTATCACATATCTTATCACACATCTTATCATATATCTTATCACATATCTTATCACACATCTTATCATATATCTTATCACATATCTTATCACACATCTTATCACATATCTTATCACATATCTTATCACACATCTTATCATATATTTTATCACATATCTTATCACATATCTTTTCACATATCTTATCACATATCTTATTACATATCACATATCTTATCACATATCTTATCACACATCTTATCATATATCTTATCACATATCTTATCACATATCTTTTCACATATCTTTTCACATATCTTATCACATATCTTATTACATATCACATATCGTATCATATATCTTATCACATATCTTATCATATATCTTATCACATATCTTTTCACATATCACATATCTTAATACATAACTTACCACATATCTTATCCCACACAGAGTAAGGAGAGATAAGCCAAAAGAAAACAGACAACTCAAAACAATTATGCAAAGAAGTTCTGCAGCCAAGACGATCTAAAATGTATATATTTATTTTTCTATCCAACATAATTGAACAGCACAACCTTACTCTGCACAGACATGAGACTGATAAGGTATAGTAAGCAGAGTAAGATGTTAACCTTGATGATCCAATCATTCAAAGCGTGTGAGTGTGTGTGCGTGTGTGTGTGTGATGGAGGGATTATTGACGCGTTGCTACAGAGTGTTGCTCAGTGGGAGCTCCAGGAATGAGGAACAATGAGGTCCATTGACTGAGTGATGTATGTGTGTGTATTAAATATGCATGCAGAGCACTGTGTGTGTGTATGTGTGTAAGAGTGTGTGTGCAAGGGGGCGTGTGTGTGTGTGCGTGGTATTATACAGAATCATGCCGCAGTGGGGCTACAGACTACACATCTATACATGCACCCACATACATTCAATATCACACACACACACATACTCAAATGTACATACACACATGACTGTGCAGCCCAACACTTTCAAACAAAATCACAATCATATACACACAAACATGCACACATTCGTAATGACGTCCAGATATTTCTGACTAGAAAACATACTGTTCCTCGGAGAGTAGATTGCCAGCCAGGCAGTATCGCTACCAGCCACTATACAGCACCACCCCAGTGTTATCCACTATGCTGTACAATATCACACTATGCAGAACAGCACAGTTCAATCCGTGTGTTTTCAGTATGCACACACACAAGCATGCACCCCCCCCCCCCCCCCCTGCACAGACACACACACACCTCTCACAGCCACAACACTAGGATACAACAAACTGTATTTCACAATCAAAACATAGCCCAACAAAAGTCTAAGTCATTCACATGTACATTTTTTCTTGACAAAATGATTGATATCACGTCACATTTCCATAGTCAGTCAGTCATCAATCCAGTTCAGTCCAGTTTAAGATGTAAGTAGTATAGAAAGCAGACACATGCAGTGCAACACCACCAAGTTAACCTTCAATCACTGTTCCAAGGTCAGGTTTAATTGTTCAATCCCCAATGATTATGGTTAGGACTGGTTGAGGGAGAGCAGATCCTGGACCAGAGCTTGAGGGCAACATGAAGGACATTATGCTACATTACATTACCCAGCAAGCACCAGGTGGGGGTGGTGTACTGGACACCATGGCAACGCCATGGAAACGCCATGGCAACACCACTGCAACATAGCAACTAAGGTCTATGTTGCTGCCCGGCAGTTTGGTACAGCCCAGACTTGCTACAGTGGCATGGTCGTCAGATACACACTTCAATCACATCGTTAATAACATTGTTAATTCATTAATTCATTAATCAATCAATTAATTGATCATCATCTTCAACAATCAGTCGAAAGGAGCAAGAACACAGTATCTACTGGTCTCTGGGTTTTTTTGCTAAGTGAGAGACAGATGGAGGGATAGACAGATTGAAAAAGAAAGATGATCAAAGAAACTAAATTAAAGGAAAATGTTAAATAAATGAGAGATATGATTTAGAGCTGAAAAGACTAGTCTGGAACAAACCGCTAAAATAATGGATGGATAGATGGAGAGAGAGAGAGAGAGAGAGAGAGAGAGAGAGAGAGAGAGAGAGAGAGAGAGAGAGAGAGAGAGAGAGAGAGAGAGAGAGAGAGAGAGAGAGAGAGAGAGAGAGAGAGAGAGAGAGAGAGAGATGAATAAAAATAACAACAAATATATATAATGTTAGGTAGTACAACAGTTAGAGTGACAGACTGATAGATATATTAGATACAGGTAGATGATAGAGAGATTAGACTTTTTTCTCATCTTTTTTTGTCACAGGCACTAATGTCTTCACAGTCATATAGGAGGTATCCAAATTCAAAATGATTTCAGTGTCTAGAATTGCTACAAAGCTAAAACATTTAAAACTAATTATCTAACACTTCCTCCAAGTGTACCAAACTTAACTCATATATATACCTGTATGTATATATATATATATATATGTATATATTTATTTGTACATATATATTTCTGTATAGATAAATGATAGAATTTGTAAATGATAAAATGTAATACAATAGTCAATCAAATATCTAAGTTAAATCACAGTATAACATGGTACATTCTCAAAAACATAGTATATATTAATATATATTTTTTTCTCAGCAAAAAAATGTAGCTACAGGGTTTTAAAAGTCACTTCTGTTCATGCAGTCACAGACTTAAGTATTAGCGCCTTGATACAACTCAATGATGCTCGATGACACAACAGGGTTCAGCACTCCTGATTGGCTTAAAATGACCTCATTCCAAACATTAGAACTGTTTCCACGGTTTCCACTGTTGGTGCGCTGGGACGAGCGAGCTACTTCAAGGAAAGATGGCCGCCCTGGTTCCTAAGCTTTAGCTAGAGTACAACTACACAAACCCCTCCACTGCAAGCTTCTGGGATTTCAATCTTCTAAACATGCAATGATTTCTGGGCTTTTCCAAGGTGTAGGGGGGCAGAAGGATCATGGGGACGACAAAACATCTCTTTATAACTATGATAAATTGTTTCCAAAATATGGCCCCTTGACAAAGCAGTATGTGCTGTAGAGAAAAGTAAAATGACAGCCTGTCTTTGTTCAGAAGTGGAAGGTGTTTTGGGGGGGTGGGGGTGGGGGCCTGGACTCAAAACCTTTTGATTTGTGACGACATGCACAAACCCAACTCGACGACATAGCCCTCACATAGCAGGATCAAGCCCCATCAAGCCCTCCATTCCAGACAGGATCAACAGCATCCCCAAAAAGGTTACAAAGTCTAAAAGTTGTACATCATGTCAAAGCTACATTCAACTAGGAGAAGCTGGGGGTTCGGCTGTGGGCTGGTCTCAGAGTGGAGTAGAGAGCTGAGGTGAATACGTCACACCCATGGAGAGCATGACGCTGCATGACACAGCTCTTTTAGATGACACACACACAGAAACACCAAAGCATGGTACGGTCTATAGTTTTGGTTTAACAATGTATTTTGGCACTTTAATGCACTGTCTGTTTATTCTCTGTTTGACACCTGTTGAGTTGTTCATAAGGTGTAGCCTGAGCATGGTACTGTTCAGATGACCTGATCTGTAAATCACCAGCACTTACACACTACTAGTTCTTCACAGATCCTTATTGTGTAGAGACCAGTGGATCTGAGCAGTGCCTGGCCTAGGCCCAACCCGGGGAACAAGCCAACAGGCCTACAGGTTGTCACATGACTCAGCACTCCAAGTACTATCAGTCTGCCATTGTCTTATCATCACATAAAGAGATGAAGAGGGCAATATTGCTATTGATGACTTATTCCAGTCTTTTTTAATAACAGAACACAGTTAAATCTCTATGTCTCACATAGTAGACTTCACTCCCACATAGTATTCCCCTCATAGTGGTATTACTACATCCGTCTTGCTGTGAAACTACATTTCTAATAATGACAGTAGTCGGGTATTGGCACAGTATTGTTCTTCACCATGGTATAATAACTATTGTATGCTGTAATGACGGATGGCTTATGCGATGACCAATTGTGCTTCATAAGATGCATCTCCTTCACACTGGTGAGTGTGTCTTCCAAGCAGGAGGGAATGAAAGGCCATGAGAACTATTTTAAAATACACTGCTCAGGGTTTCAATGACCCATTACTCCTAATGTAATGGCGGCACAGCCAGAAGAGGACGGCCACCCCTCATAGCCTGGTTGCTCTCTAGGTTTCTTCCTAGGTTTTGGCCTTTCTAGGGAGTTTTTCCCAGCCACCGTGCTTCTACACCTGCATTGCTTACTGTTTGGGGTTTTAGGCTGGGTTTCTGTACAGCACTTCGAGATATTAGCTGATGTACAAAGGGCTATGTAAAATAAACTTGATTGAATGATTAATGACTAAAGCTAAGCTGTCCTGATTCCTCCACATAATAACCTAATGTTTTACATCTTCAATGTATTGTCAAATCGACTCAGCTCAGAGATTCTCACTCAGTCCTCTCAAGCTCATTTGAATATTATGCAGCCATCTAGTGCCAACTGTAGATATGGCAACCAATCATGTCCTCCATCCTCTCTCCTAATAGAGAATGTTGTATTGCTCACGTGTGAAATACTATAAGGATATACTCATGAAAACAGGAAACCAATTTGGCTTAAAATCTGTAGAGTAGAAATTTGGCACTGCTTTCCAAACGTTTCTCACGTCCAAGTTCAGCCCCAGCCGACCTCCCTGCTGCTTGAAATACTAACAGAACAACACATAAATAGATAGAATAACAAAGAAGCTATCAGGAGAAGAAAGAAACGAAAAGACAGACGGGAAAGAAAGATCTCGCTACATGTCTTTTTTTCTTCTGAATGTTCCGTTTGTGTCTGGAACACAGTGATGTCATCGTGCTCGTCAGCGGAATGACAAGAGTCTCTGTTCTGAGTTCTGATCGGACCAGAGGAGAAAGGACAGGCTCCAATGAGGTGGCGGAGAAAGTCTCCTGTTAAATCTAATTGGGCAAAAGGGTTTGTAGTAAACATGACATCACAGGGGTTGGTATCCTTCCCTTCCGGGGGGCTTCGGTCACGCTAGATGGCCCTGAAGATGTCATGAGGTCAAAGTGATGTCACTGTCCTCACTGGCCAATGAGAGATGGGAAGCCAGACAGAGCGTGTGTAAGAGAGAGGCGACTGCATTGCTTTTATATCAACCAACTTACAAAAGGGGAGAGAGATGAAGGGGGGGTCTCTCCAACGTGAGGATGCAGTCTACCAATCCAATTCAAAAGGGGATGATGTGACATGTCCCTCAGCCAATGGGAGCAGGAGAGCTAGAGTCTGTGGGAGTGTTAACCAGTCGTTGGATCCTTACAGGAGCAGGCCGGTCTCTCCGCTACCAACGAGGTGTGTTCAGTCAGAGCCAGAGGGAGGGAGACGAGCGCGTGTGTGTGTGTGTGTAAACATGACATCATTACTCACAGTTTGGAGACTTGTCTTATCCATTGTTCTGACTGGGGGAAGAGAGGAGGACCGACGATGACATCACAAAGTTCAGTTCCGACCGGAGGAGGAGTTCTGGAGCTGCTATTGCCCCAGACGACATGGCCTCGCCCTCACTCTCGGTGTCATGGGACCCCTCCAGGCGGATGTAGGTGACCCTGGTGTGGCGCCTCACTGTGGCCCTCACCAGAACACGCACCAGGGACCGGGTTACTATGGTTCCGCTTTCACCCACAGCGGAGACAGCCATGGTACAGTCATCCCTAGTTGTTCCTGTAGCAATGGTCACTAGCTGATGGTCATTTGTAGTCGCCATAACAGCAGTCTCAGTTGCCGTGGCATCCCCCGTTGCCATGGCACCGCATTTGGTAACAGTTGCCATGGCGTCAGTGGTTTCAGCCGCGCCGGTGTCGGCTCGCGTGTCTCCCTCTCTCGTCTCCCCCTGTCATACCTCGCTCTCCAGGCTGGAGAAATGGGCGGAGCCTCGTCGGGAGCATAGGCTCTTGGCCTTGAGTGGCAGGTGGGGGGAGTAGAAGCGCCCGGGCTGAGGCACTGACCGTAGTCTCTGGTACAGGAGCTTAGCACTGGCCGAGGCAGAGGACGAGGAGGGAGGAGGAGGGATGGGCACCGGCAGGGAGGAGGATGAGGAAGGGGCACTAGGTAGGGGTTGAGGGGGCGAGAGGGAGGGCTGAGGGGGGTGGTCCACTATCCCTCCTGGCTGCTGTGTGCTGAGGCTTGCCTGGCTGCCTGACTTGGCCTGGCCCTGGTCTGGTTTGGGAGGGGGTTTGGGCCGTGAGCCCCCGCTGAAGCTGTGGCAGTGGGGGAGCAGCTCCTCCTGGCTGTGGGACAGGGCCGTGCTTCCTCTCTTCCCATGGCCGTGTGACCGCCCTTGGGGGTGCGGGTGCACATGGGGGTGGGGGTACTGGCTACATGAACATGACACCCCAGACCCCTGGTTTCTGTCTCGAGCGCGTCCCTTGCCCTTCCCCCTTCCTCCCCTTTTCCACTTCTTCTCTCCCTTCATTGGGAGTTTGTCCACAGACCAGTACCGTCGGGGGGGCGGGAGGTTTGCTGGAGGGGGGGGCCACTGGGACCCCAGACCTCCACTCCCTCCCCCTGACGCCCACCCTACTCCTGGCCCTGAACCCCAAGAATCTCCCCCCGCCCTGCCCCTGCCCTCCACTCGCCCTAGTATAGAGTCGTCTCTGCTGTTGATGCTGCCCCCTTTCTCTCTGGAGGGGTATGTGCCGAAAAACCAGCTCCCTCCCCCTATCCCCCCTATCCCACTATTCCCTGGACCTCCAGCCCCCCCACTCCCCTCCCTCCCCTCCCTCCCCTCCCAATACCTCTCAAATCGCCCAAACTCCCCTGATGAGCCCTCATCAGAGTAACTCTCCTCTGCTCTCGCCCTGTCTCTTTCTGACTCTGACACAGCACCTCTCCCACCCGCCCTCCTCACCCTCTCCTTCACCCGTTCCCTCGCTCTGTCTCTCTGCCTCTCCTCCTCCACATCTTCCTCATCATCCTCCTCAGAGTCCCACTCATGGAAGGAGAGCCCCTCCTGGGTGTTAGCCCTGTCTTTCTCATAGTGCATCAACAGAGGCCTCTTCTCTCCTTCTCTCCCTCCCTCCCTTCTCTCCACCCCTCTACTCCTCCGCCTCTTGGAGAGTGGGATGAGGGGAGGGAGGGATGAGGGGTGTGTTCCAGAGTTGGGGTCCCCCCCTTCCCCGTTTCCTCCGCTGACCCAGAACTTGACCGAGGCGGGGAGTTTGGGGTAGCGCTTACTGGGGGGTCGATGTCTGGAGTGGGAACGGGATGATTTGGACCGCCTCTCCCTGCTCCTGCTGCTATCCTCCTCTCTATCACCCCCCTCTTCCTCTTCTCCATCCCTCCTTCCTCGCTCCCTCTCTCCTGCCCATGCTGAATCTCTCCCTTTCTCCCCAAACGTACTACGATACTGGGTTGGAAAGGAAGGCATCCCTCCTTCTCTCCCTCCATCCCCCTCTCCCTCCCTATCTGCCTCCACATCCCCCTCTTCTTGCTCGGAACGCCCAGTCGATTTCTTCCTCTTCTTCGTCTTCAGCGCCTTCTTCTTCCGCTTCTTTTTCACCTTCCGTCTCTTCCTCTCTTTGTCTCTCTCTCGTTCCCTCTCCTCCCTCTTTTTCCTCTTCTTCTTCTTTTTCTTCTTCTCTTTATCTTTCCTCCTCTTCTTCTCTCGTTTCCTCTCGTCATCTCCTCCTCCACTGCGATCCCTCTCTCTCTCACCCCAGCCCGCCCACCACTCCTGTAACTGGGCCAACTGGCTACCTCCTCTCTCCCTCTCCCTGTCTCTCTCCCCTCGGGCAGGGCGTGGTTTTCGGGGTGGTATAGGTGGTGGCTGGCGCCCGTGACTGAGAGAGCGAGAGGAGATAATTGAACGCTGTCTGTCCCTCCCCCTCCCCAGGAGAAGACTGGACTCCTCTGTCAGCTCCTCATCCTCATCATCCTCCTCTGCGTCCAAACCTTCCCGCGTGCTCTGAGAGGTCAAGGAGGAGGAGGAGGAAGGAGAGGAGGAGCGAGAGGAGGAGGTAGAGGAAGAGGTGGACGATGTGTTAGAGGAAGAGGAGGAAGTTGAGCTGGTGTAGGGAAGTGAGGTGGAGGGGGAAGGGGGAGTGTAGGTGGGGGACATGGGCATGGTTACGGGGAGCGGGAGAGGAGGAGAGAGGGGATGTCCCCTCCTCCCTCCACCGTCCCTGGCTCCATCCCTTCCTCCTCCCCTGCGCCCCAGTGGTAGGATGTTCTCGTACAGAGGCCCGCCTGGCTCTTTGGGCTTCTTGGGCCGGCGCTTCCTCCAAAAGGATGAGGGGAGAGGGGGGGACGGTTGTGGCAGCAGGGGGTTAGTGGGCAGAGGGACTGGGGTCACGCTCATGGCTTGGCTTTTAGGAGGCAGCCGAGGCGTCCCCAAAGGTTTGACCCCTCCCTTCCCCTGACACCCAGCACCACCAGCTCCCACCACCCTCTTCCCCACCCCCTGGTCAGGACCTTTCTCTGAGTAGAAGGCCACAGTGGCAGGAGGGGGTTGAGGGTGGCTCCTGGGGGCTGTTTTGGGGGTCTGGGACCCTGCCGGCTGGTCCATACAGGGCCCCAGACCCTCAGGGTCGATGGGTCCATAGTAGCGTTTATATCCATCCAGCCCCCCACTACCACCACCACCACCAACCCCCACTCCTCCAGCTGTCGTGCCCCAGGTCGGAGCCACTTTCTGGGAGAAGGGCCCCTTGTCTGCGACGGCCCCGCGGACAGCCATGGGGTTGGTGGCGGTCCCGGCCTTGGGCAGCCTCCAGCGGTCCACCACAGCCAGTCTGCGATCGGGCCGGGGGAGGAATGTGGAGCAGGGCAGGGGCGCCCCCAGCATGGGAGTGTTGGAGGGCCCCAGCGCCGTCCCAGAATGCACCACGGTGGGAGGGGATCCAGGTAGTTGTGTTTTGTAGACGGGCTGTGACTGTTGCTGCTGCGCCATGGTCAGGGCCGAGTTGGTTGATGACGCACTGACCAAGTGTGGCGGGGGCGAGATTGTTACCATAGGGCCGTGATGGTGGGGTAGCATAGCCATGGAGGATTTGGCCCCGCCCGGCGTGGTTTCATCCTCAAAGCTACAACAACTGTACATGCCCTGGTAGAGAGGGAGAGATAGAGAACAAGCGGGGAATGGTAATGAACATTCAATCATATAATAATAGAATCAAATCAAACATGCCCTATGTGACTGAGGGACGAGCAGTTATCAGTCGAGCTGTATGCATAATATATATTAGTATGTGTTGTTTCTGTCAATGTCATCGTCAAGGTTACCATACATCCTGAGTGTGAGAGGAATTGAATTCCAATGAATCCTGTGAATTGACTGAGTGGAAATGGAATTGACCTCAACATACAGGTCACACACACACACATTACACACGCACGGACACATGCACACGGACGCAGGCAAACACACACAAACACACCGACACACACACATAAGATACCTCTATCTCCGGACCCCACCCCACACCCACACACCATTTCCCACCACACAAACTCACCCTACTGATGGCCAGTAGGAAGTCCAGTCTCCCAGAGCTGGTAGCCATGCAGTGTCTGAGCCTCCAGTAGACCAGGTGCTCCCAGGCAAATACCAGCAGACTGAGCCCCATAGCCACCAGCAGCATGTAGAAGACACCCGCCATGTTGTCTATGTCCAGCTTACTGCTCATCACTTCAATCTTATCATTGTGACAGATACCAGACAGCCACAGACGCTCCAGCATCTCAATCTCATCTGGGGAGGGGGGAGAGGGGAGTGAAACAGGGAGAAGGGGAATAGGGGTAGGGACAGAGAGAGATGGGGGATAGGGAGAGGGACAGAGAGAGATGGGGGATAGGGAGAGGGACGGAGAGAGATGGGGGATAGGGAGAGGGACAGAGAGAGATGTGGGATAGGGAGAGGGACAGAGAGAGATGGGGGATAGGGAGAGGGACAGAGAGAGATGAGGGATAGGGAGATGAACAGAGAGAGATGGGGGATAGGGAGAGGGACAGAGAGAGATGGGGGATAGGGAGAGGGACAGAGAGAGATGTGGGATAAGGAGAGGGACAGAGAAAGATGGGGGAGGGGAGAGGGACAGAGAGAGATGGGGGATAGGGAGAGGGACAGAGAGAGATGAGGGATAGAGAGATGAACAGAGAGAGATGGGGGATAGGGAGAGGGACAGAGAGAGATGGGGGATAGGGAGAGGGACAGAGAGAGATGGGGGATAGGGGGAGGGACAGAGAAAGATGGGGGAGGGGAGAGGGACAGAGAGAGATGGGGGATAGGGAGAGGGACAGAGAGAGATGTGGGATAGGGAGAGGGACAGAGAGAGATGGGGGATAGGGAGAGGGACAGAGAGATATGGGGGAGGGGAGAGGGACAGAGAGAGATGGGGGATAGGGAGAGGGACAGAGAGAGATGGGGGAGAGGGAGAGGGACAGAGAGAGATGGGGGATAGGGAGAGGGACAGAGAGAGATGAGAGATAGAGAGATGAACAGAGAGAGATGGGGGATAGGGAGAGGGACAGAGAGAGATGGGGGATAGGGAGAGGGACAGAGAGAGATGGGGGATAGGGAGAGGGACAAAGAGAGATGGGGGATAGGGAGAGGGACAGAGAGAGATGGGGGATAGGGAGAGGGCAAGAGTGAGATTGGGGATAGGGAGATGGACAGAGAGAGATGTGGGATAGGGAGAGGGACAGAGAAAGATGGGGGAAGGGAGAGGGACAGAGAGAGATGGGGGATAGGGAGAGGGCAAGATAGAGATGTGGGAGAGGGAGAGGGACAGAGAGAGATGGGGGATAGGGAGAGGGCAAGAGAGAGATTGGGGATAGGGAGAGGGACAGAGAGAGATGGGGGATAGGGGGAGGGACAGAGAAAGATGGGGGAGGGGAGAGGGACAGAGAGAGATGGGGGATAGGGAGAGGATCAGAGAGAGATGTGGGATAGGGAGAGGGACAGAGAGAGATGGGGGATAGGGAGAGGGACAGAGAGAGATGGGGGATAGGGAGAGGGACAGAGAGAGATGGGGGATAGGGAGAGGGACAGAGAGAGATGGGGGAGGGGAGAGGGACAGAGAGAGATGGGGGATAGGGAGAGGGACAGAGAGAGATGGGGGATAGGGAGAGGGACAGAGAGAGATGGGGGATAGGGAGAGGGACAGAGAGAGATGAGAGATAGAGAGATGAACAGAGAGAGATGGGGGATAGGGAGAGGGACAGAGAGAGATGGGGGATAGGGAGAGGGACAGAGAGAGATGGGGGATAGGGACAGGGACAGAGAGAGATGGGGGATAGGGAGAGGGGCAGAGAGAGATGGGGATAGGGAGAGGGACAGAGAGAGATGGGGGATAGGGAGAGGGACAGAGAGAGATGGGATATAGAGATGAACAGAGAGAGATGGGGGATAGGGAGAGGGACAGAGAGAGATGGGGGATAGCGAGAGGGACAGAGAGAGATGAGGGATAGGGAGAGGGAAAGAGAGAGATGGGGATAGGGAGAGGGACAGAGAGAGGTGTGGGATAGGGAGAGGGACAGAGAGAGATGGGGGATAGGGAGAGGGACGGAGAGAGATGGGGGATAGGGAGAGGGACAGAGAGAGATGTGGGATAGGGAGAGGGACAGAGAGAGATGGGGGATAGGGAGAGGGACGGAGAGAGATGGGGGATAGGGAGAGGGACAGAGAGAGATGTGGGATAGGGAGAGGGACAGAGAGAGATGGGGGAGGGGAGAAGGACGGAGAGAGATGGGGGATAGGGAGAGGGACAGAGAGAGATGGGGATAGGGAGAGGGACAGAGAGAGATGGGGGATAGGGAGAGGGACAGAGAGAGATGGGGGATAGGGAGAGGGCAAGAGTGAGATTGGGGATAGGGAGATGGACAGAGAGAGATGTGGGATAGGGAGAGGGACAGAGAAAGATGGGGGAAGGGAGAGGGACAGAGAGAGATGGGGGATAGGGAGAGGGCAAGATAGAGATGTGGGAGAGGGAGAGGGACAGAGAGAGATGGGGGATAGGGAGAGGGCAAGAGAGAGATTGGGGATAGGGAGAGGGACAGAGAGAGATGGGGGATAGGGGGAGGGACAGAGAAAGATGGGGGAGGGGAGAGGGACAGAGAGAGATGGGGGATAGGGAGAGGATCAGAGAGAGATGTGGGATAGGGAGAGGGAGAGAGAGAGATTGGGGATAGGGAGAGGAACAGAGAGAGATGAGGGATAGGGATAGGGACAGAGTTAGATGAGGGATAGAGAGATGAACAGAGAGAGATGGGGGATAGGGAGAGGGACAGAGAGAGATGGGGGATAGGGAGAGGGACAGAGACAGATGGGGGATAGGGAGAGGGACAGAGAGAGATGGGGGATAGGGAGAGGGACAGAGAGAGATGGGGGATAGGGAGAAGGACAGAGAGAGATGGGATAGGGAGAAGGACAGAGAGAGATGGGATAGAGAGATGAACAGAGAGAGATGGGGGATAGGGAGAGGGACAGAGAGAGATGGGGGATAGCGAGAGGGACAGAGAGAGATGGGGGATAGGGAGAGGGACAGAGAGAGATGGGGGATAGGGAGAGGGACAGAGAGAGATGGGGGATAGGGAGAGGGACAGAGAGAGATGGGGGATAGGGAAAGGGCAAGAGAGAGATTGGGGATAGGGAGAGGGACAGAGAGAGATGGTGGAGGGGAGAGGGAAAGAGAGAGATGGGGGGATAGGGAGAGGGCAAGAGTGAGATTGGGGATAGGGAGAGGGACAGAGAGAGATGTGGGATAGGGAGAGGGACAGAGAAAGATGGGGGAGGGGAGAGGGACAGAGAGAGATGGGGGATAGGGAGAGGGCAAGATAGAGATGTGGGAGAGGGAGAGGGACAGAGAGAGATGGGGGATAGGGAGAGGGACAGAGAGAGATGGGGGATAGGGAGAGGGACAGAGAGAGATGGGGGATAGGGAGAGGGACAGAGAGAGATGGGGGATAGGGAGAAGGACAGAGAGAGATGGGATAGAGAGATGAACAGAGAGAGATGGGGGATAGGGAGATAGACAGAGAGAGATGGGGGGTAGCGAGAGGGACAGAGAGTGATGGGGGATAGGGAGAGGGACAGAGAGAGATGGGGGATAGGGAGAGGGACAGAGATAGATGGGGGATAGGGAGAGGGACAGAGAGAGATGGGGGATAGGGAAAGGGCAAGAGAGAGATTGGGGATAGGGAGAGGGACAGAGAGAGATGGTGGAGGGGAGAGGGACAGAGAGAGATGGGGGATAGGGAAAGGGCAAGAGAGAGATTGGGGATAGGGAGAGGAACAGAGAGAGATGGGGGATAGGGAAAGGGCAAGAGAGAGATTGGGGATAGGGAGATGAACAGAGAGAGATGGGGGATAGGGAGAGGGACAGAGAGAGATGGGGGATAGAGAGAGGGACAGAGAGAGATGGGGGATAGGGAGAGGGACAGAGAGAGATGGGGGATAGGGAGAGGAACAGAGAGAGATGGGGGATAGGGAGAGGGACAGAGAGAGATGGGGGATAGGGAGAGGGACAGAGAAAGATGGGGGAGGGGAGAGGGACAGAGAGAGATGGGGGATAGAGAGGTGAACAGAGAGAGATGGGGTATAGGGAGAGGGACAGGGAAAGATGGGGGATAGAGAGATGAACAGAGAGAGATGGGGGATAGGGAGAGGGACAGAGAGAGATGGGGGATAGCGAGAGGGACAGAGAGAGATGGGGGATAGGGAGAGGGACAGAGAGAGATGGGGGATAGGGAAAGGGACAGAGAGAGATGGGGGATAGGGAGAGGGACAGAGATAGATGGGGGATAGGGAGAGGGACAGAGAGAGATGGGGGATAGCGAGAGGGACAGAGAGAGATGGGGGATAGGGAGAGGGACAGAGAGAGATTGGGGATAGGGAGAGGGACGGAGAGAGATGGGGTATAGGGAGAGGGACAGAGAGAGATGGGGGATAGCGAGAGGGACAGAGAGAGATGGGGGATAGGGAGAGGGACAGAGAGAGATGGGATAGAGAGATGAACAGAGAGAGATGGGGGATAGGGAGGGGGACAGAGAAAGATGGGGGAGGGGAGAGGGACAGAGAGAGATGGTTGATAGAGAGATGAACAGAGAGATGGGGGATAGGGAGAGGGACAGAGAGAGATGGGGGATAGGGAAAGGGCAAGAGAGAGATTGGGGATAGGGAGAGGGACAGAGAGAGATGTGGGATAGGGAGAGGGACAGAGAGAGATGGGGGATAGGGAGAGGGACAGAGAGAGATGGGGGATAGGGAGAGGGACAGAGAGAGATGTGGGATAGGGAGAGGGACAGAGAGAGATGGGGGATAGGGAGAGGGACAGAGAGAGATGAGGGATAGGGAGAGGGACAGAGAGAGATGGGGGATAGGGAGAGGGACAGAGAGAGATGGGGGATAGGGAGAGGGACAGAGAGAGATGGGGGATAGGGAGAGTCACAGAGAGAGATGGGGGATAGGGAGAGGGACAGAGAGAGATGGGGGATAGGGAGAGGGACAGAGAGAGATGGGGGATAGGGAGAGTCACAGAGAGAGATGGGGGATAGGGAGAGGGACAGAGAGAGATGAAGAGAGGGTGCAAAAGGAGGTGAAGAGGAGGCAGGCAGAAAGAGGTTCATGCAAAGGAGAGAATTGGGGAGGGAAAGGGGAAGGAAGGTGAAAGAGGAGGTGTTAGGATTAGGGAGTAGGGGGAGGTTGGAGGAGGAGAAGAGAGGAGGACAGGAGTTGAGGGTTAGGGAGTAGGGGGAGGTTGGAGGAGGAGGAGGAGGAGGAGTAGAGAGGAGAACAGGAGTGGAGGATTAGGGAGTAGGGAGAGGTTGGAGGAGAAGAGAGGAGACAGGAGGACAGGATAGAAGGATTAGTGTTAGTTGTGTGTGTGTGTGTGTGCGTGTGTGTGTGTGTGTGTGTGTGTGTGTGTGTGTGTGTGTGTGTGTGTGTGTGTGTGTGTGTGTGTGTGTGTGTGTGTGTGTGTGTGTGTGTGTGTGTGTGTTTCATTAGCACTAAAGGGAGGTCCTCAGGCCCTCTGTTTGCTCCTCATTCAAGGTGACTCCTCAAGGTCAATAGTCAACCATTGTAAAGGCCTGTTTTTGTCAAACTTCAACAGTATGGCAAAATGAGTGGAGGAGGAGAGAGCTAAAGAAAGAGAGAGAGAGGGGGATAGAAGAGGAGGAGCTGAACATGACAAATAAAATAGATGTAAAATAAGCCTCAAAACATTATAACCCTAGAACTGAGGGCAAATAGAGAGGAGAGAGAAAGAGACAGGAAGGAGGAAGAGAAGAGGGAGAGAGGATAAAAATAAGTAAAGAGAAAGAGAGGGATGAAAGAAGGAATGAGGGAGAGAAGCAGAGGTAGTTATATATAGTGGGAGAGAGGGAAAGAGAAGGAGAGAGGAAATCTTTCTCTGTCCACGACCAAAATGTGCCAGGGGAAAGAGAGGAGCGAGGGAACGAGGGAGGCAGAGACGGAGGACGAGAGGCAGAGATTGTGTCATTTTGACAAACAGCAGGTACACTCTTCAGTTTGAAGAGGATGAGAGGAGAGAAAAAGGGGTAAATGTGACACATTAGAGAGAAGCGAAGGAGAAGAAGAGAGAAGGGAGAGCTTGGAGATTAGAATCATTTAAATGTGGTGGAAGGATGGCCAGAATCTATATCATGGTGGTAGGCTCAGGTGGGTTAGGGGATTCTCATCTGCTAACCTAAAAGGGAGCCAACATGTTTGTCTTTCTCATTAATGAAAACTAGCCGACCAACAAGCACAGGGGTCCCGCTCTGATTGGCTGATAGGGAGACTGCTTGTGTAACCATAGCGATCGACAGACAGGTAGCAGATATATGATTCATTGTGGGAATAAAAAAGGATTTAGCAGAGACGAATGCAATGAAACTACTATCATAACAACCGCCACTACTACTGCTCTACTATCATAACAACAGCCACTACTACTGCTCTACTATCATAACCACCACTACTACTGCTCTACTATCATAACAACAGCCACTACTACTGCTCTACTATCATAACCACCACTACTACTGCTCTACTATCATAACAACAGCCACTACTACTGCTCTACTATCATAACAACAGCCACTACTACTACTGCTCTACTATCATAACCACCACTACTACTGCTCTACTATCATAACAACCGCCACTACTACCACTGCTCTACTATCATAACAACAGCCACTACTACTGCTCTACTATCATAACCACCACTACTACTGCTCTACTATCATAACAACCGCCACTACTACTGCTCTACTATCATAACAACCACTACTACTACTGCTCTACTATCATAACCACCACTACTACTACTGCTCTACTATCATAACCACCACTACTACTACTTTACTATCATAACCACCACTACTACTACTCTACTATCATAGAAACCACTACTACTGCTCTACTATCATAACCACCACTACTACTACTGCTGTACTATGATAACAACCACTACTACTGCTCTACTATGATAACAACCACTACTACTGCTCTACTATCATAACAACCACTACTACTGCTCTACTATCATAGAAACCACTACTACTGCTCTAATATCATAACCACAACCACTACTACTGCTCTACTATCATAACCACCACTACTACTACTCTTCTATCATAACCACCACTACTAATGCTCTACTATCATAACCACCACTACTACTGCTCTACTATCATAGAAACCACTACTACTGCTCTACTATCATAGAAACCACTACTACTGCTCTACTATCATAACAACCACTACTACTACTATACTATCATAACAACCACTACTACTGCTCTACTATCATAACAACCACTACTACTACTATACTATCATAACAACCACTACTACTGCTCTACTATCATAACCACCGCTACTACTACTACTGCTCTACTATCATAACAACCACTACTACTGCTCTACTATCATAACAACCACTACTACTGCTCTACTATCATAACCACCACTACTACAACTACACTATCATAACAACCACTACTACTACTGTTCTACTATCATAACAACCACTACTACTGCTCTACTATCATAACAACCAATATTACTGCTCTACTATCATAACAACCACTACTACTGCTCTATTATCATAACAACCACTACTACTACTGTTCTACTATCATAACAACCACTACTACTGCTCTACTATCATAACAACCAATATTACTGCTCTACTATCATAACAACCACTACTACTGCTCTACTATCATAACAACCACTACTACTGCTCTACTATCATAACAACCACTACTACTGCTCTACTATCATAACCACCACTACTACAACTACACTATCATAACAACCACTACTACTACTGCTCTACTATCATAACAACCACTACTACTGCTCTACTATCATAGAAACCACTACTACTGCTCTACTATCATAACAACCACTACTACTGCTCTACTATCAAAACAACCACTACTACTACTGCTCTATTATCATAACCACCACTACTACTGCTCTACTATCATAACAACCACCACTACTACTACTCTACTATCATAGAAACCACTACTACTGCTCTACATTCATAACAACCACTACTACTGCTCTACTATCAAAACAACCACCACTACTACTGCTCTACTATCATAACCTCCCGGGTGGAGCAGTGGTCTAAGGCACTGCATCGCAGTGCTAGCAGCGCCACCAGAGTCTCTGGGTTCGCGCCCAGGCTCTGTCGCAGCCGGCCGCAACCGGGAGGTCCGTGGGGCGACACACAATTGGCATAGCGTCGTCCGGGTTAGGGAGCGTTTGGCCGGTAGGGATATCCTTGCCTCAGTATGTAAAATGTAATGAAATGTAAAAATGTAATAAAAGGTATGCACTCTACTGTAAGTCGCTCTGGATAAGAGTGTCTGCTAAATGACTAAAATGTTTAAAAAAATAACCACCACTACTACTACTCTACTATCATAACCACCACTACTACTGCTCTACTATCATAACCACTACTACTGCTCTACTATCCTAACCACCACTACTACTGCTCTACTATCATAACAACCACTACTACCACTGCTCTACTATCACTACTTCCGGGCGCCGAGCGAGATGGCTGCCTCGCTTCGCGTTCCTTGGAAAATATGCAGTATTCTGTTTTTTTATGTGTTATTTCTTACATTGGTACCCCAGGTGATCTTAGATGTCATTACATACAGTCGGGAGGAACTACTGAATATACGATTAACGTCAACTAACCACCGTTCCTACCAGGAATATGACTTTCCCGAAACGGATCCAGTGTTTTGCCTTCCACCCAATACAATGGACCTGATCCCAGCCGGCGAAGCTACTCGACGCCGTAAAAGGGGAAAACGTAGCGGTCTCCTGGTCAGGCTTCGGAGACGGGCACATCGCGCTCCACTCCCTAGCATACTACTCGCCAATGTCCAGTCTCTTGACAATAAGGTTGATGAAATCCGAGCACGGGTAACTTTCCAGAGAGACATCAGGGATTGCAACGTGCTCTGCTTCACCGAAACATGGCTAACTCAAAAGACGCTAACGGAGTCGGTGCAGCCAGCTGGTTTCTTCACGCATCGCGCAGACAGAAACAAACATCTTTCTGGTAAGAAGAGGGGCGGGGGGGTATGCCTCATGATTAACGAGACGTGGTGTGACCATCATAACAACACTCAGGAACTCAAGTCATTCTGTTCACCTGATCTAGAACTCCTCACAATCAAATGTCGACCGCATTATCTACCAAGGGAATTCTCTTCGGTCATAATCACAGCCGTATATATTCCCCCCCAAGCAGACACATCGATGGCCCTGAACGAACTCTATCTGACTCTCTGTAAACTGGAAACCACACACCCTGAGGCTGCATTCATCGTAGCTGGGGATTTTAACAAGGCTAATCTGAAAACAAAACTCCCTAAATTCTATCAGCACATCGATTGTCCTACCAGGGCTGGCAAAACTCTGGACCATTGTTATACTAACTTCCGCGACGCATATAAGGCCCTCCCCCGCCCTCCTTTCGGAAAAGCTGACCACGACTCCATTTTGTTGATTCCAGCCTACAAACAGAAATTAAAACTACAAGCTCCCGCGCTCAGGTCTGTTCAACGCTGGTCCGACCAATCTGATTCCACGCTTCAAGACTGCTTCGATCACGTGGATTGGAATATGTTCCGCACCGCGTCCAACAACAACATTGAAGAATATGCTGATTCGGTGAGCGAGTTCATTAGGAAGTGCATTGACGATGTCGTACCCACAGCAACGATTAAAACATTCCCAAACCAGAAACCGTGGATTGACGGCAGCATTTGCGTGAAACTGAAAGCGCGAACCACTGCTTTTAACCAGGGCAAGGTGACCGGAAACATGACCGAATACACACAGTGTAGCTATTCTCTCCGCAAGGCTATCAAACAGGCTAAGTCCCAGTACAGAGACAAAATTGAATCGCAATTCAACAGCTCAGACACAAGAGGTATGTGGCAGGGTCTACAGTCTATCACGGATTACAAAAAGAAAACCAGCCCCGTCGCGGACCAGGATGTCTTGCTCCCAGACCGGCTAAATACCTTTTTTGCCCGCTTTGAGGACAATACAGTGCCACTGACACGGCCCGCTACCAAAACCTGCGGGCTCTCCTTCACTGCAGCCGAGGTGAGTAAAACATTTAAACGTGTTAACCCTCGCAAGGCTGCAGGCCCAGACGGCATTCCCAGCCGCGTCCTCAGAGCATGCGCAGACCAGCTGGCTGGTGTGTTTACGGACATATTCAATCAATCCTTATCCCAGTCTGCTGTTCCCACATGCTTCAAGAGGGACACCATTGTTCCTGTTCCCAAGAAAGCTAAGGTAACTGAGCTAAACGACTACCGCCCCGTAGCACTCACTTCCGTCATCATGAAGTGCTTTGAGAGACTAGTCAAGGACCATATCACCTCCACCCTACCGGACACCCTAGACCCACTCCAATTTGCTTACCGACCCAATAGGTCCACAGACGACGCAATCGCAACCACACTGCACACTGCCCTAACCCATCTGGACAAGAGGAATACCTATGTGAGAATGCTGTTCATCGACTACAGCTCAGCATTTAACACCATAGTACCCTCCAAACTCGTCATCAAGCTCGAGACCCTGGGTCTCGACCCCGCCCTGTGCAACTGGGTCCTGGACTTCCTGACGGGCCGCCCCCAGGTGGTGAGGGTAGGTAACAACATCTCCACCCCGCTGATCCTCAACACTGGGGCCCCACAAGGGTGCGTTCTGAGCCCTCTCCTGTACTCCCTGTTCACCCACTTCGTGGCCATGCACGCCTCCAACTCAATCATCAAGTTTGCGGACGACACTACAGTGGTAGGCTTGATTACCAACAACGACGAGACGGCCTACAGGGAGGAGGTGAGGGCCCTCGGAGTGTGGTGTCAGGAAAATAACCTCACACTCAACGTCAACAAAACAAAGGAGATGATTGTGGACTTCAGGAAACAGCAGAGGGAGCACCCCCCTATCCACATCGACGGGTCAGTAGTGGAGAAGGTGGAAAGTTTTAAGTTCCTCGGTGTACACATCACGGACAAACTGAATTGTTCCACCCACACAGACAGCGTTGTGAAGAAGGCGCAGCAGCGCCTCTTCAACCTCAGGAGGCTGAAGAAATTCGGCTTGTCACCAAAAGCACTCACAAACTTCTACAGATGCACAATCGAGAGCATCCTGTTGGGCTGTATCACCGCCTGGTACGGCAACTGCTCCGCACACAACCGTAAGGCTCTCCAGAGGGTAGTGAGGTCGGCAGAACGCATCACCCGGGGCAAACTACCTGCCCCCCAGGACACCTACACCACCCGATGTCACAGGAAGGCCATAAAGATCATCAAGGACAACAACCACCCAAGCCACTGCCTGTTCACCCCGCTATCATCCAGAAGACGAGGTCAGTACAGGTGCATCCAAGCAGGGACCGAGAGACTGAAAAACAGCTTCTATCTCAAGGCCATCAGACTGTTAAACAGCCACCACTAACATTTAGCGGCCGCTGCCAACATACTGACTCAACTCCAGCCACTTTAAAAATGGGAATTGATGGAAATTATGTAAAAATGTACCACCGGCCACTTTAAACAATGCCACCTAATATAATGTTTACATACCCTACATTACACATCTCTTATGTATATGTATATACTGTACTCTATATCATCTACTGCATCTTGCCATCTTATGTAATACATGGACCACTAGCCACTTTAAACTATGCCACTTTATGTTTACATACCCTACAGTACTCATCTCTTAGGTATATACCGTACTCTATACCATGTACTGCACCATTGCCTATGCAGTTCTGTACCATCACTCATTCATATATCTCTATGTACATATTCTTTATCCCTTTACACTTGCGTGTATAAGGTAGTAGTTGCGGAATTGTTAGGTTAGATTACTTGTTGTTATTACTGCATTGTCGGAACTAGAAGCACAAGCATTTCGCTACACTCGCATTAACATCTGCTAACCATGTGTATGTGACTAATAAAATTTGATTTGATTTGATTTGATAACAACCACTACTACTGCTCTACTATCAAAACAACCACTACTACTGCTCTACTATCATAACCACCACTACTACTGCTCTACTATCATAACCACCACTACTACTGCTCTACTATCACAACAACCACCAATACTACTACTCTACTATCATAGAAACCACTACTACTGCTCTACAATCATAACAACCACTACTACTACCGCTCTACTATCATAACCACCACTACTACTGCTCTACTATCATAGAAACCACTACTACTGCTGTACTATCATAACCACCACTACTACTGCTCTACTATCATAGCCACCACTACTACTGCTCTACTATCATAGAAAACACTACTACTGCTGTACTATCATAACAACCACTACTACTGCTCTACTATCACAACAACCACTACTACTGCTCTACTATCATAACAACCACTACTACTGCTCTACTATCATAGAAACCACTACTACTGCTCTACTATCATAACAACCACTACTACTGCTCTACTACCCAAACAACCACTACTACTACTGCTCTATTATCATAACCACCACTACTACTGCTCTACAATCATAACAAACACTACTACTGCTCTACTATCAAAACAACCACCACTACTACTGCACAACTATCATAACCACCTCTACTACTACTCTACTATCATAACCACCACTACTAATGCTCTTCTTTCATAACCACCACTACTACTGCTCTACTATCATAACCACCACTACTACTGCTCTACTATCATAACAACCACTACTACTGCTCTACTATCATAACCACCACTACTACTGCTCCACTATCATAACAACCACTACTACTACTGCTCTACTATCATAACCACCACTACTACTGCTCTACTATCATAGAAACCACTACTACTGCTGTACTATCATAACCACCACTACTACTGCTCTACTATCATAACCACCACTACTACTGCTCTACTATCACAGAAACCACTACTACTGCTGTACTATCATAGAAACCACTACTACTGCTCTACTATCACAACAACCACTACTACTGCTCTACTATCATAACACCGCCTACTACTGCTCTACTATCATAGAAACCACTACTACTGCTCTACTATCATAACAACCACTACTACTGCTCTACTAACAAAACAACCACTACTACTACTGCTCTACTATCATAACAACCACTACTACTGCTCTACTATCAAAACAACCACTACTACTACTGCTCTACTATCATAACCACCACTACTACTGCTCTACTATCCCAACAACCACCAATACTACTACTCTACTATCATAGAAACCACTACTACTGCTCTACAATCATAACAACCACTACTACTACTGCTCTACTATCATAACCACCACTACTACTGCTCTACTATCATAGAAACCACTACTACTGCTGTACTATCATAACCACCACTACTACTGCTCTACTATCATAACCACCACTACTACTGCTCTACTATCATAGAAACCACTACTACTGCTGTACTATCATAACAACCACTACTACTGCTCTACTATCACAACAACCCCTACTACTGCTCTACTATCAAAACAACCACTACTACTACTGCTCTATTATCATAACCACCACTACTACTGCTCTACAATCATAACAACCACTACTACTGCTCTACTATCAAAACAACCACCACTACTACTGCACTACTATCATAACCACCTCTACTACTACTCTACTATCATAACCACCACTACTAATGCTCTTCTATCATAACCACTACTACTACTGCTCCACTATCCTAACAACCACTACTACTGCTCCACTATCATAACAACCACTACTACTGCTCTACTATCATAACCACTAATACTACTGCTCTACTATCATAACAACCACTACTACTGCTCTACTATCATAACCACCACTACTACTGCTCCACTATCATAACAACCACTACTACTACTGCTCTACTATCATAACCACCACTACTACTGCTCCACTATCATAGAAACCACTACTACTGCTGTACTATCATAACCACCACTACTACTGCTCTACTATCATAACAACCACTACTACTGCTCTACTATCACAACAACCACTACTACTGCTCTACTATCATAACACCGCCTACTACTGCTCTACTATCATAGAAACCACTACTACTGCTCTACCATCATAACAACCACTACTACTGCTCTACTATCAAAACAACCACTACTACTACTGCTCTATTATCATAACCACCACTACTACTGCTCTACTATCATAACAACCACTACTACTACTCTACTATCATAACGACCACTACTACTGCTCTACTATCATAACAACCACTACTACTGCTCGACTATCATAACAACCACTACTACTACTGCTCTAAATTTATAACAACCACTACTACTACTGCTCTACTATCATAACAAACACTACTACTACTATACTATCATAACAACCACTACTACCGCTATACTATCATAACAATCACTACTACTGCTCTACTATCATAACAACCACTACTACTGCTCTACTATCATAACCACCACAACTACAACTACACTATCATAACAACCACTACTACTACTGTTCTACTATCATAACAACCACTACTACTGCTCTACTATCATAACAACCAATATTACTGCTCTACTATCATAACAACCACTACTACTGCTATAGTATCATAAAAAACACCACTACCACTGCTCTATTATCATAACAACCACTACTACTGCTCTATTATCATAACAACCACTACTACTACTGCTCTACTATCATATAAACTACTACTACTGCTCTACTATCATAACCACCACTACTACTGCTCTACTATCATAACAACCACTACTACTGCTGTACTATCATAACCACCACTACTACTGCTCTAATATCATAACAACCACTACTACTGCTCTACTATCATAGAAACCACTACTACTGCTCTACTATCATAACAACCACTACTACTGCTCTACTATCAAAACAACCACTACTACTACTGCTCTATTATCATAACCACCACTACTACTGCTCTACTATCATAACCACCACTACTACTGCTCTAATATCATAACAACCACTACTACTGCTCTACTATCATAGAAACCACTACTACTGCTCTACTATCATAACAACCACTACTACTGCTCTACTATCAAAACAACCACTACTACTACTGCTCTACAATCATAACAACCACTACTACTGCTCTACTATCAAAAAAACCACCACTACTACTGCTCTACTATCATAACCTCCCGGGTGGAGCAGTGGTCTAAGGCACTGCATCGCAGTGCTAGCAGCGCCACCAGAGTCTCTGGGTTCGCGCCCAGGCTCTGTCGCAGCCGGCCGCAACCGGGAGGTCCGTGGGGCGACACACAATTGGCATAGCGTCGTCCGGGTTAGGGAGCGTTTGGCCGGTAGGGATATCCTTGCCTCAGTATGTAAAATGTAATGAAATGTAAAAATGTAATAAAAGGTATGCACTCTACTGTAAGTCGCTCTGGATAAGAGTGTCTGCTAAATGACTAAAATGTTTAAAAAAATAACCACCACTACTACTGCTCTACTATCATAACCACTACTACTGCTCTACAATCATAACAACCACTACTACTACTGCTCTACTATCAAAACAACCACCACTACTACTGCTCTACTATCATAACCACCAATACTAATGCTCTCCTATCATAACCACTACTACTACTGCTCTACTATCATAACAGCCACTACTACTGCTCTACTATCATAGAAACCACTACTACTGCTCTACTATCATAACAACCACTACTACTACTGCTCTACTATCATAACCACCACTACTACTGCCCTACTATTATAACAGCCACTACTACTGCTCTACTATCATAGAAACCACTACTACTGCTCTACTATCATAACAACCACTACTACTGCTCTACTATCATAACAACCACTACTACCACTTCTCTACTACCATAACCACCACTAATACTGCTCTACTATCATAAGAACCACTTCAACTAATGCTATATCATCCTAACAACCACTACTACTGCTCTACTATCATAACAACCACTACTACTGCCCTACTATTATAACGGCTACTACTACTGCTCTACTATCATAACCACCACTACTACTGCTCTACTATCATAACCACCACTACTACTGCTCTACTATCATATAAACCACTACTACTGCTCTACTATCATAACAACCACTACTACTACTGCTCAAACTATCATAAGAACCCCTACTACTGCTCTACTATCAAAACAACAACTACTACTACTGCTCTACTATTATAACCACCACTACTACTGCTCTACTATCATAACCACCACCACAACTGCTCTATTATCATAGAAACCACTACTACTGCTCTACTATCATAACAACCACTACTACTACTGCTCTACTATCATAACCACCAATACAACTGCCCTACTATTATAACGGCCACTACTACTGCTCTACTATCATAGAAACCACTACTACTGCTCTACTATCATAACAACCACTACTACTACTGCTCTACTATCATAACCACCACTTCTACTGCCCTACTATTATAACAACCACTACTACTGCTCTATTATCATAGAAACCACTACTACTGCTCTACTATCATAACAACCACTACTACTACTGCTCTACTATCATAACCACCAATACAACTGCCTCTACTATTATAGCAGCCACTACTACTGCTCTACTATCATAGAAACAACTACTACTGCTCTACTATCATAACAACCACTACTACTGCTCTACTATCATAACAACCACTACTACCACTTCTCTACTACCATAACCACCACTAATACTGCTCCACTATCATAACAACCACTACTACTACTGCTCAAACTATCATAACAACCCTTACTACTGCTCTACTATCATAACAACCACTACTACTACTGCTCAAACTATCATAACAACCACTACTACTACTGCTCTACTATCAAAACAACAACTACTACTACTGCTCTACTATCATAACCACCACCACTACTGCTCTACTATCATAGAAACCACTACTACTGCTCTAATATCATAACCACCACCACTACTGCTCTACTATCATAGAAACCACTACTACTACTCTACTATCATAAAAACCACTGCTACGACTGCTCTACTATCATAACAACCACTACTACTGCTCTACTATCATAACAACCACTACTACTACTGCTCTACTATCATAACCACCACTACTGTTACTGCTCTCCTATCATAGAAACCACTACTACTACTCTACTATCATAAAAACCACTGCTACGACTGCTCTACTATCATAACAACCACTACTACTGCTCTACTATCATAACAACCACTACTACTACTGCTCTACGATCATAACCACCACTACTACTGCTCTAATATCATAACCACCACTACTACTACTGCTCTACTATCATAACAACCACTACTACTGCCCTACTATTATAACGGCCACTATTACTGCTCTACTATCATAACCACCACTACTTCTGCTCTACTATCATATAAACCACTACTACTGCTATACTATCATAACAACCACCACTACTAATGCTCTACTATCATAACAACCACTACTACTACTGCTATACTATCATAACAACCACCACTAATACTGCTCTATTATCATAACAACGACTATTACTACTGCTCTACTATCATAACAACAACTACTACTAGTGCTCAAACTATCATAACAACCACTACTACTGCTCTACTGTCATAACAACAACCAATACTACTGCTCTACTATCATAACCACCACTACTACTGCTCTACTATCATAGAAACCACTACTACTGCTCTACTATCATAACAACCACTACTACTGCTCTACTATCATAACCACCACTACTACTGCCCTACTATTATAGCAGCCACTACTACTGCTCTACTATCATAGAAACAACTACTACTGCTCTACTATCATAACAACCACTACTACTGCTCTACTATCATAACAACCACTACTACTACTGCTCAAACTATCATAACAACCCCTACTACTGCTCTACTATCATAACCACCACTACTACTGCTCTACTATCATAGAAACCACTGCTACTGCTCTACTATCATAACCACCACTACTACTGCCCTACTATTATAACGGCCACTACTACTGCTCTACTATCATAGAAACCACTACTACTGCCCTACTATTATAACGGCCACTACTACTGCTCTACTATTATCACAGCCACTACTACTGCTCTACTATGATAAAAACCACTACTACTACTGCTCTACTATCATAACAACCACTACTACTTCTGCTCTACTATCATAACAACCACTACTACTACTGCTCTACTATCATAACAACCACTACTACTACTGCTCAAATAGCATTACAACCACTACTACTGCCCTACTATTATAACGGCCACTACTACTGCTCTACTATCATAACCACCACTAATACTGCTCTACTATCATATAAAGCACTACTACTGCTCTACTATCATAACAATACCTACTACTACTGCTCTACTATCATAACAACCACTACTACTTCTGCTCTACCATCATAGAAACCACTACTACTGCTCTACTATCATAACACCTACTACTACTGCTCTACTAGCATAACCACCACTACTACTGCCCTACTATTATAACGTCCACTACTACTGCTCAAATATCATAACAACCACTACTACTGCCCTACTATTATAACGGCCACTACTACTGCTCTACTATTATCACAGCCACTACTACTGCTCTACTATGATAAAAACCACTACTACTACTGCTCTACTATCATAACAACCACTACTACTACTGCTCTACTATCATAACAACCACTACTACTGCTCTACTATCATAACAACCACTACTACTGCCCTACTATTATAACGGCCACTACTACTGCTCTACTATTATCACAGCCACTACTACTGCTCTACTATGATAGAAACCACTACTACTACTGCTCTACTATCATAACAACCACTACTACTGCTCTACTATCATAACAACCACTACTACTACTGCTGTACTATCGTAACCACCACTACTACTGCTGTACTATCATAACCACCACTACTACTATTTCTCTCCTATCATAGAAACCAGTACTACTGCTCTACTATCATAAAAACCACTGCTACGACTGCTCTACTATCATAACAACCACTACTACTGCTCTACTATCATAACAACCACTACTACTACTGCTCTACTATCATAACAACAACCACTACTGCTCTACTATCATAACAACCACTTCAGCGACTGCTATACCATCCTAACAACCCCTACTACTTCCCTACTATCATAGAAACCACTACTACTGCTGTACTATCATAACCACCACTACTACTGCTCTACTATCATAACCACCACTACTAGTGCTCTACTATCATAGAAACCACTACTACTGCTGTACTATCATAACAACCACTACTACTGCTCTACTATCACAACGACCACTACTACTGCTCTACTATCATAACACCCACTACTACTGCTCTACTATCATAGAAACCACTACTACTTCTCTACTATCAGAACAACCACTACTACTGCTCTACTATCAAAACAACCACTACTACTACTGCTCTATTATCATAACCACCACTACTGCTGCTCTACTATCATAACATCAACTACTACTACTCTACTATCATAACAACCACTACTACTACTGCTCTACTATCATAACAACCACTACTACTGCCCTACTATTATAACGGCCACTACTACTGCTCTAATATCATAGAAACCACTACTACTGCTCTACTATCATAACCACAACTACTACTGCTCTACTATCATAGAAACCACTACTACTGCTCTATTATCATAACCACCACTACTACTGCTCTACTATCATAGAAACCACTACTATACTGCTCTACTATCATAACACCAAGTACTACTGCTCTACTATCATAACAACCACTACTACTGCTCTACTATCATAACCACCACCACTACTACTGCTCTCCTATCATAGAAACCAGTACTACTGCTCTACTATCATAACAACCACTGCTACGACTGCTCAACTATCATAACAACCACTACTACTACTGTTCTACTATCAAAACAACCACTACTACCGCTCTATTATCAAAATAACCACTACTACTGCTCTACTATCATAACGACCACTCCTACTACTGCTCTACTATCGTATAAACCACTACTACTGCTCTACTATCATAACAACCACTACTACTGCTCTACTATCATAACCACCACTACTACTACTGCTTTACCATCATAACAACCACTACTACTGCTCTACTATCATAACGACCACTACTACTACTAATCTACTATCATAACCACCACTACAACTTCTCTACTATCATAGAAACCACTACTACTACTGCTCTACTATCATAAACACCACTACTACTACTGCTCTACAATCATAACAACCACTACTACTGCTCTACTATCATAACAACCACTACTAATGCTCTACTGTCTTAACCACCACCACCATTGCTCTACTATTATAACATCCACCAGTTCTGCTACAGCAGTTACTACTACTACTACTACTACTACTACTACTACTACTACTACTACTACTACTACTACTACTACTTATACTGCTAATTCTACTTGTAGTAACTTGACAAGGAATGAACACACTACTACTGCTCTACTATCATAACCACCACTACTACTGCTCTACCTTCATAACAACCACTACTACTCTACTATCATAACAACCACTACTACTGCTCTACTATCATAAAAAACACCACTACTACTGCTCTACTATCATAACACCCACTACTACTGCTCTACTATCATAACAACCTCTACTACTACTGCTCTACTATCATAGCCACCACTACTACTGCTCTACTATCATAACCACCACTACTAATGCTATACCTTCATAACAACCACTACTACTCTACTATCATAACAACCACTACTACTGCTCTACTATCATAAAAAACACCACTACTACTGCTCTACTATCATAACAACCACTACTACTACTGCTCTACTATCATAGCCACCACTACTACTGCTCTACTATCATATAAACCACTACTACTGCTCTACTATCATAACAACCAATACTACTTCTGCTCGACTATCATAACAACCACCACTACTACTGCTCTACTATCATAACAACCACTTCAACGACTGCTATACTATCCTAACAACCACTACTACTGCTCTACTATCATAACAACCACTACTACTACTGCTCTACTATCATAACCACACCTACTACTGCTCTACTATCATAACAACCACTACTACTACTGCTCTACTATCATAACCACCACTACTACTAGTCTACTATCATAGAAACCACTACAACTGCTCTACGATCATAACAACCACTACTACTTCTGCTCTACTATCATAACAACCACCACTACTACTGCTCTACTATCATAACAACTACTACTACTACTGCTCTACTATCAGAGCCACCACGAATACTGCTCTACTATCATAAACACCACTACTACTGCTCTACTATCATAACCACTACTACTACTGCTCTACTATCATAACAACCACTACTACTGCTCTACTGTCATAGAAACCACTACTACTGCTCTACTATCATAACCACCACTACTACTGCTCTACTATCATAGAAACCACTACTATACTGCTCTACTATCATAACACCAACTATTACTGCTCTAATATCATAACAACCACTACTACTGCTCTACTATCATAACCACCACTACTACTACTGCTCTACTATCATAACCACCACTACTACTGCTCTACTATCATAGAAACAACTACTACTGCTCTACTATCATAACCACCACTACTACTGCTCTACTATCATAGAAACCACTACTACTGCTCTACTATCATAACCACCACTACTACTGCTCTACTATCATAGAAACCACTACTACTGCTCTACTATCATAACAACCAGTACTACAGCTCTACTATCATAAAAACCACAACTACTGCTCTACTACCATATCAACCACTACTACTGCTCTACTATCATAACCACCACTACTACTACTGCTCTACCATCACAACAAATGCTACTACTACTGCTCTCCTATCATAGAACCCAGTACTACTGCTCTACTATCATAAAAAACACTGCTACGACTGCTCAACTATCTTAACAACCACTACTACTACTGTTCTACTATCAAAACAACCACTACTACTGCTCTACTATCATAACGACCACTCCTACTACCGCTCTACTATCATATAAACCACTACTACTGCTCTACTATCATAACAACCACTACTACTGCTCTACTATCATAACCACCACTACTACTACTGCTCTACCATCAAAAAAAAACACTACTACTACTGCTCTACCATCATAACAACCACTACTACTACTGTTCTACTATCAAAACAACCACTACTACTGCTCTACTATCATAGAAACCACTACTACTTCTCTACTATCAGAACAACCACTACTACTGCTCTACTATCAAAACAACCACTACTACTACTGCTCTATTATCATAACCACCACTACTGCTGCTCTACTATCATAACATCAACTACTACTACTCTACTATCATAACAACCACTACTACTGCCCTACTATTATAACGGCCACTACTACTGCTCTAATATCATAGAAACCACTACTACTGCTCTACTATCATAACCACCACTACTACTGCTCTACTATCATAGAAACCACTACTACTGCTCTATTATCATAACCACCACTACTACTGCTCTACTATCATAGAAACCACTACTATACTGCTCTACTATCATAACACCAAGTACTACTGCTCTACTATCATAACAACCACTACTACTGCTCTACTATCATAACCACCACCACTACTACTGCTCTCCTATCATAGAAACCACTACTACTGCTCTACTATCATAGAAACCACTACTACTGCTCTACTATCATAACAACCACTGCTACGACTGCTCAACTATCATAACAACCACTACTACTACTGTTCTACTATCAAAACAACCACTACTACCGCTCTATTATCAAAATAACCACTACTACTGCTCTACTATCATAACGACCACTCCTACTACTGCTCTACTATCGTATAAACCACTACTACTGCTCTACTATCATAACAACCACTACTACTGCTCTACTATCATAACCACCACTACTACTACTGCTTTACCATCATAACAACCACTACTACTGCTCTACTATCATAACGACCACTACTACTACTAATCTACTATCATAACCACCACTACAACTTCTCTACTATCATAGAAACCACTACTACTGCTCTACTATCATAACAACCACTACTACTACTGCTCTACTATCATAAACACCACTACTACTACTGCTCTACAATCATAACAACCACTACTACTGCTCTACTATCATAACAACCACTACTAATGCTCTACTGTCTTAACCACCACCACCATTGCTCTACTATTATAACATCCACCAGTTCTGCTACAGCAGTTACTACTACTACTACTACTACTACTACTACTACTACTACTACTACTACTACTACTACTTATACTGCTAATTCTACTTGTAGTAACTTGACAAGGAATGAACACACTACGACTGCTCTACTATCATAACCACCACTACTACTGCTCTACCTTCATAACCACCACTACTACTGCTCTACTATCATAAAAAACACCACTACTACTGCTCTACTATCATAACCACCACTACTAATGCTATACCTTCATAACAACCACTACTACTCTACTATCATAACAACCACTACTACTGCTCTACTATCATAAAAAACACCACTACTACTGCTCTACTATCATAACAACCACTACTACTACTGCTCTACTATCATAGCCACCACTACTACTGCTCTACTATCATATAAACCACTACTACTGCTCTACTATCATAACAACCAATACTACTTCTGCTCTACTATCATAACAACCACCACTACTACTGCTCTACTATCATAACAACCACTTCAACGACTGCTATACTATCCTAACAACCACTACTACTGCTCTACTATCATAACAACCACTACTACTACTGCTCTACTATCATAACCACACCTACTACTGCTCTACTATCATAACAACCACTACTACCGCTCTATTATCAAAATAACCACTACTACTGCTCTACTATCATAACGACCACTCCTACTACTGCTCTACTATCGTATAAACCACTACTACTGCTCTACTATCATAACAACCACTACTACTGCTCTACTATCATAACCACCACTACTACTACTGCTTTACCATCATAACAACCACTACTACTGCTCTACTATCATAACGACCACTACTACTACTAATCTACTATCATAACCACCACTACAACTTCTCTACTATCATAGAAACCACTACTACTGCTCTACTATCATAACAACCACTACTACTACTGCTCTACTATCATAAACACCACTACTACTACTGCTCTACAATCATAACAACCACTACTACTGCTCTACTATCATAACAACCACTACTAATGCTCTACTGTCTTAACCACCACCACCATTGCTCTACTATTATAACATCCACCAGTTCTGCTACAGCAGTTACTACTACTACTACTACTACTACTACTACTACTACTACTACTACTACTACTACTACTACTTATACTGCTAATTCTACTTGTAGTAACTTGACAAGGAATGAACACACTACGACTGCTCTACTATCATAACCACCACTACTACTGCTCTACCTTCATAACCACCACTACTACTGCTCTACTATCATAAAAAACACCACTACTACTGCTCTACTATCATAACCACCACTACTAATGCTATACCTTCATAACAACCACTACTACTCTACTATCATAACAACCACTACTACTGCTCTACTATCATAAAAAACACCACTACTACTGCTCTACTATCATAACAACCACTACTACTACTGCTCTACTATCATAGCCACCACTACTGCTGCTCTACTATCATATAAACCACTACTACTGCTCTACTATCATAACAACCAATACTACTTCTGCTCTACTATCATAACAACCACCACTACTACTGCTCTACTATCATAACAACCACTTCAACGACTGCTATACTATCCTAACAACCACTACTACTGCTCTACTATCATAACAACCACTACTACTACTGCTCTACTATCATAACCACACCTACTACTGCTCTACTATCATAACAACCACTACTACTACTGCTCTACTATCATAACCACCACTACTACTAGTCTACTATCATAGAAACCACTACTACTGCTCTACGATCATAACAACCACTACTACTTCTGCTCTACTATCATAACAACCACCACTACTACTGCTCTACTATCATAACAACTACTACTACTACTGCTCTACTATCAGAGCCACCACGAATACTGCTCTACTATCATAAACACCACTACTACTGCTCTACTATCATAACCACTCCTACTACTGCTCTACTATCATAACAACCACTACTACTGCTCTACTATCATAGAAACCACTACTATACTGCTCTACTATCATAACACCAACTACTACTACTGCTCTAATATCATAACAACCACTACTACTGCTCTACTATCATAACCACCACTACTACTACTGCTCTACTATCATAACAACCACTACTACTGCTCTACTATCATAGAAACCACTACTACTGCTCTACTATCATAACCACCACTACTATTGCTCTACTATCATAGAAACCACTACTACTGCTCTACTATCATAACCACCACTACTACTGCTCTACTATCATAGAAACCACTACTACTGCTCTACTATCATAACCACCACTACTACTGCTCTACTATCATAACAACCAGTACTACAGCTCTACTATCATAAAAACCACAACTACTGCTCTACTACCATATCAACCACTACTACTGCTCTACTATCATAACCACCACTACTACTACTGCTCTACCATCACAACAAATGCTACTACTACTGCTCTCCTATCATAGAACCCAGTACTACTACTCTACTATCATAAAAAACACTGCTACGACTGCTCAACTATCATAACAACCACTACTACTACTGTTCTACTATCAAAACAACCACTACTACCGCTCTACTATCATAACAACCACTACTACTGCTCTACTATCATAACAACCACTACTACTACTGTTCTACTATCAAAACAACCACTACTACTGCTCTACAATCATAACAACCACTACTACTGCTCTACTATCATAGAAACCACTACTACTGCTCTACTATCATAACAACCACTCCTACTACTGCTCTACTATCATAGAAACCACTACTACTGCTCTACTATCATAACAACCACTACTACTGCTCTACTATCATAACCACCACTACTACTGCTCTACTATCATAACAACCACTACTACTGCTCTACTATCATAACGACCACTACAACTTCTCTACTATCATAAAAACCACTACTACTGCTCTACTATTATAACAACCACTACTACTACTGCTCTACTATCATAAACACCACTACTACTACTGATCTACTATCATAACCACCACTACTACTGCTCTACTATCATAACAACCACTACTACTGCTCTACTATCATAACAACCACTACTACTGCTCTACTATCATATAAACACCTACTACTGCTCTACTATCATAACAACCACTACTACTACTGATCTACTATCATAAACACCACTACTACTACTGATCTACTATCATAACCACCACTACTACTGCTCTACCATCATAACAACCACTACTACTGCTCTACTATCATAACCACCACTACTACTACTGATCTACTATCATAAACACCACTACTACTACTGCTCTACTATCATAACCACCACTACTACTGCTCTACCATCATAACAACCACTACTACTACTGCTCTACTATCATAACAACCACTCCTACTACTGCTCTACTATCATATAAACACCTACTACTGCTCTACTATCATAACAACCACTACTACTGCTCTACTATCATAACCCCCACTACTACTACTGCTCTACTGTCTTAACCACCACCACCATTGCTCTACTATTATAACATCCACCAGTTCTGCTACAGCAGTTACTACTACTACTACTACTACTACTCCTACTACTACTACTACTACTTATACTGCTAATTCTACTTGTAGTAACTTGACAAGGAATGAATACACTACTACTGCTCTACTATCATAACCACCACTACTACTGCTCTACCTTCATAACCCCCACTACTACTGCTCTACTATCATAACCACCACTACTAATTCTCTACCTTCATAACAACCCCTACTACTCTACTATCATAAAAACCACTACTACTGCTCTACTATCATAAAAACCACCACTACTACTGCTCTACTATCATAACACCCACTACTACTGCTCTACTATCATAACCACCACTACTAATTCTCTACCTTCATAACAACCACTACTACTCTACTATCATAACAACCACTACTACTGCTCTACTATCATAACAACTACTACTACTACTGCTCTATTATCAGAACCACCACTACTACTGTTCTACTATCATAACAACCACTACTACTACTAATCTACTATCATAACCACCACTACAACTTCTCTACTATCATAAAAACCACTACTACTGCTCTACTATTATAACAACCACTACTACTACTGCTCTACTATCATAAACACCACTACTACTACTGATCTACTATCATAACAACCACTACTACTGCTCTACTATCATAACAACCACTACTAATGCTCTACTGTCTTAACCACCATCACCATTGCTCTACTATTATAACATCCACCAGTTCTGCTACAGCAGTTACTACTACTACTACTACTACTACGACTCCTACTACTACTACTACTACTACTTATACTGCTAATTCTACTTGTAGTAACTTGACAAGGAATGAACACACTACTACTGCTCTACTATCACAACCACCACTACTACTGCTCTACCTTCATAACAACCACTACTACTCTACTATCATAAAAACCACTACTACTGCTCTGCTATCATAACCACCACTACTAATGCTCTACCTTCATAACAACCCCTACTACTCTACTATCATAACCACCACTACTAATGCTCTACCTTCATAACAACCACTACTACTCTACAATCATAACAACCACTACTACTGCTCTACTATCATAAAAACCACCACTACTACTGCTCTACTATCATAACAACCACTACTACTACTCTTCTACTATCATAACAACCACTACTACTGCTCTACTATCATAACAACCACTACTACTACTGCTCTACTATCATAACCACCACTACTACTGCTCTACTATCATAACAACCACTACTACTAATGCTCTACTATCATAACCACCACTACTAGTCTACTATCATAGAAACCACTACTACTGCTCTACTATCATAACAACCACTATTACCACTGCTCTACTATCATAACCACCACTACTACTACTGCTCTACTATCATAACAACCACTACTACTGCCCTACTATCATAACAACCACTACTACTACTGCTCTACTATCATAACCATCACTACTACTGCTCTACTATCATAGAAACCCCTACTACTGCTCTACTATCATAAAAACCACTAATACCACTGCTCTTATATCATAACCACCACTAATACTGCTCTACTATCATAACAACCACTACTTCTATTTCTCTCCTATCATAGAAACCAGTACTAATGCTCTACTATCATAACAACCACTACTACTACTGCTCTACTATCATAGCCACCACTACTACTGCTCAACTATCATAACAACCACTACTACTACTGCTCTACTATCATAGCCACCACTACTACTGCTCTACTATCATATAAACTACTACTACTGCTCTACTATCATATCAACCACTACTATTTCTGCTCTACTATCATAGCCACCACTACTACTGCTCAACTATCATATAAACTACTACTACTGCTCTACTATCATAACCACCACTACTACTACTGCACTACTATCATAGAAACCACTACTACTGCTCTACTATCATAACAACCAATACCACTGCTCTACTATCATAACAACCATTACTACTACTGCTCTACTATCATAGAAACCACTACTACTGCTCTACTATCATAACCATCACTACTACTGCTCTACTATCATAGAAACCCCTACTACTGCTCTACTATCATAGAAACCACTACTACTGCTCTACTATCATAACAACCACTACTACTGCTCTACTATCATAACCACCACTACTACTGCTCTACTATCATAACAACCACTACTACTGCTCTACTATCATAACGACCACTACAACTTCTCTACTATCATAAAAACCACTACTACTGCTCTACTATTATAACAACCACTACTACTACTGCTCTACTATCATAAACACCACTACTACTACTGATCTACTATCATAACCACCACTACTACTGCTCTACTATCATAACAACCACTACTACTGCTCTACTATCATAACAACCACTACTACTGCTCTACTATCATATAAACACCTACTACTGCTCTACTATCATAACAACCACTACTACTACTGATCTACTATCATAAACACCACTACTACTACTGATCTACTATCATAACCACCACTACTACTGCTCTACCATCATAACAACCACTACTACTGCTCTACTATCATAACCACCACTACTACTACTGATCTACTATCATAAACACCACTACTACTACTGCTCTACTATCATAACCACCACTACTACTGCTCTACCATCATAACAACCACTACTACTACTGCTCTACTATCATAACAACCACTCCTACTACTGCTCTACTATCATATAAACACCTACTACTGCTCTACTATCATAACAACCACTACTACTGCTCTACTATCATAACCCCCACTACTACTACTGCTCTACTGTCTTAACCACCACCACCATTGCTCTACTATTATAACATCCACCAGTTCTGCTACAGCAGTTACTACTACTACTACTACTACTACTCCTACTACTACTACTACTACTTATACTGCTAATTCTACTTGTAGTAACTTGACAAGGAATGAATACACTACTACTGCTCTACTATCATAACCACCACTACTACTGCTCTACCTTCATAACCCCCACTACTACTGCTCTACTATCATAACCACCACTACTAATTCTCTACCTTCATAACAACCCCTACTACTCTACTATCATAAAAACCACTACTACTGCTCTACTATCATAAAAACCACCACTACTACTGCTCTACTATCATAACACCCACTACTACTGCTCTACTATCATAACCACCACTACTAATTCTCTACCTTCATAACAACCACTACTACTCTACTATCATAACAACCACTACTACTGCTCTACTATCATAACAACTACTACTACTACTGCTCTATTATCAGAACCACCACTACTACTGTTCTACTATCATAACAACCACTACTACTACTAATCTTCTATCATAACCACCACTACAACTTCTCTACTATCATAAAAACCACTACTACTGCTCTACTATTATAACAACCACTACTACTACTGCTCTACTATCATAAACACCACTACTACTACTGATCTACTATCATAACAACCACTACTACTGCTCTACTATCATAACAACCACTACTAATGCTCTACTGTCTTAACCACCATCACCATTGCTCTACTATTATAACATCCACCAGTTCTGCTACAGCAGTTACTACTACTACTACTACTACTACGACTCCTACTACTACTACTACTACTACTTATACTGCTAATTCTACTTGTAGTAACTTGACAAGGAATGAACACACTACTACTGCTCTACTATCACAACCACCACCACTACTACTCTACTATCATAAAAACCACTACTACTACTGCTCTACCTTCATAACAACCCCTACTACTCTACTATCATAAAAACCACTACTACTGCTCTGCTATCATAACCACCACTACTAATGCTCTACCTTCATAACAACCCCTACTACTCTACTATCATAACCACCACTACTAATGCTCTACCTTCATAACAACCACTACTACTCTACAATCATAACAACCACTACTACTGCTCTACTATCATAAAAACCACCACTACTACTGCTCTACTATCATAACAACCACTACTACTACTCTTCTACTATCATAACAACCACTACTACTGCTCTACTATCATAACAACCACTACTACTACTGCTCTACTATCATAACCACCACTACTACTGCTCTACTATCATAACAACCACTACTACTAATGCTCTACTATCATAACCACCACTACTAGTCTACTATCATAGAAACCACTACTACTGCTCTACTATCATAACAACCACTATTACCACTGCTCTACTATCATAACCACCACTACTACTACTGCTCTACTATCATAACAACCACTACTACTGCCCTACTATCATAACAACCACTACTACTACTGCTCTACTATCATAACCATCACTACTACTGCTCTACTATCATAGAAACCCCTACTACTGCTCTACTATCATAAAAACCACTAATACCACTGCTCTTATATCATAACCACCACTAATACTGCTCTACTATCATAACAACCACTACTTCTATTTCTCTCCTATCATAGAAACCAGTACTAATGCTCTACTATCATAACAACCACTACTACTACTGCTCTACTATCATAGCCACCACTACTACTGCTCAACTATCATAACAACCACTACTACTACTGCTCTACTATCATAGCCACCACTACTACTGCTCTACTATCATATAAACTACTACTACTGCTCTACTATCATATCAACCACTACTATTTCTGCTCTACTATCATAGCCACCACTACTACTGCTCAACTATCATATAAACTACTACTACTGCTCTACTATCATAACCACCACTACTACTACTGCACTACTATCATAGAAACCACTACTACTGCTCTACTATCATAACAACCAATACCACTGCTCTACTATCATAACAACCATTACTACTACTGCTCTACTATCATAGAAACCAATACTACTGCTCTACTATCATAACCATCACTACTACTGCTCTACTATCATAGAAACCCCTACTACTGCTCTACTATCATAGAAACCACTACTACTGGTCAACTATCATAACAACCACTACTACTATTTCTCTCCTATCATAGAAACTAGTACTACTACTGCTCTACTATCATAGACACCACTACTACTGCTCTACTATCATATAAATTACTACTACTGCTCTACTATCATAACAACCACTACTATTTCTGCTCTACTATCATAACCACCACTACTACTGCTCTACTATCATAGAAACCACTACTACTACTGCTCTACTATCATAACAACCACTTCAACGACTGCTATACTATCCTAACAACCACTACTACTGCTCGACTATCATAACAACCACTACTACTACTACTCTACTATCATAACAACCACTACTACTGCTCTACTATCATAACAACCAATACTACTGCTCCACTATCATAACAATCACCACTACTACTGCTCCACTATCATAGAAACCCCTACTACTGCTCTACTATCGTAACCACCACTATAACTGCTCAACTATCATAGAAACTACTACTACTGCTCTACTATCATAACCACCACTACTACTACTGCTCTATTATCATAACAACCACCACCACTACTGCTCTACTGTCATAACAACCTCTACTAATGCTTTACTATCATAACAACCACCACTACTACTGCTCTCCTATCCTAACAACCACTACTACTGCTCTACTATCATAACAACCACTACTACTACTGCTCTACTATCATAGCCACCACTACTACTGCTCAACTATCATAACAACCACTACTACTACTGCTCTACTATCATAGCCACCACTACTACTGCTCTACTATCATATAAACTACTACTACTGCTCTACTATCATATCAACCACTACTATTTCTGCTCTACTATCATAGCCACCACTACCACTGCTCAACTATCATATAAACTACTACTACTGCTCTACTATCATAACCACCACTACTACTACTGCTCTACTATCATAGAAACCACTACTACTGCTCTACTATCATAACAACCAATACCACTGCTCTACTATCATAACAACCATTACTACTACTGCTCTACTATCATAACCATCACTACTACTGCTCTACTATCATAGAAACCCCTACTACTGCTCTACTATCATAGAAACCACTACTACTGGTCAACTATCATAACAACCACTACTACTAGTGCTCTACTATAATAACAACCACTACTACTATTTCTCTCCTATCATAGAAACTAGTACTACTACTGCTCTACTATCATAGACACCACTACTACTGCTCTACTATCATATAAATTACTACTACTGCTCTACTATCATAACAACCACTACTATTTCTGCTCTACTATCATAACAACCACCACTACTACTGCTCTACTATCATAACCACCACTACTACTGCTCTACTATCATAGAAACCACTACTACTACTGCTCTACTATCATAACAACCACTTCAACGACTGCTATACTATCCTAACAACCACTACTACTGCTCGACTATCATAACAACCACTACTACTACTACTCTACTATCATAAACACCACCACTACTACTACTCCACTATCATAAAAACCCCTACTACTGCTCTACTATCGTAACCACCACTATAACTGCTCTACTATCGTAACCACCACTATAACTGCTCAACTATCATAGAAACCACTACTACTGCTCTACTATCATAACCACCACTACTACTACTGCTCTATTATCATAACAACCACCACCACTACTGCTCTACTGTCATAACAACCTCTACTAATGCTTTACTATCATAACAACCACTACTACTACTCTACTATCATAACAACCACTACTACTACTGCTCTACTATTATAGCCACCACTACTACTGCTCTCCTATCATATAAACTACTACTACTGCTCTACTATCATAACAACCACTACTACTTCTGCTCTACTATCATAACAACCACCACTACTACTGCTCTACTATCATAACAACCACTTCAACGACTGCTATACTATCCTAACAACCACTACTACTGCTCTACTATCATAACAACCACTACTACTACTGCTCTACTATCATAACAACCCCTACTACTGCTCTACTATCATAACAACCACTACTACTACTGCTCTACTATCATAACCACAACTACTACTGCTCTACTATCATAGAAACCACTACTACTGCTCTACTATCATAACAACCACTACTACTACTGCTCTACTATCATAACCGCCACTACTACTACTGCTCTCCTACCATAGAAACCACTACTACTGCTCTACTATCATAACAACCACTAATACTACTGCTCTACTATCATAACAACCACTAATACTACTGCTCTACTATCATAACAACCACCACTACTACTGCTCTACTATCATAACAGCCACTACTACTACTGCTCTCCTATCATAGAAACCACTACTACTGCTCTACTATCATAACAACCACTACTACTACTGCTCTCCTATCATAGAAACCACTACTACTGCTCTACTATCATAACAACCACTACTACTACTGCTCTCCTATCATAGAAACCACTACTACTGCTCTACTATCATAGCAACCACTAATACCACTGCTCTACTATCATAACCACCACAAATACTGCTCTACTATCATAGAAACCACCACTACTACTACTGCTCTACTATCATAACTGCCACCACTATTACTGCTCTACTGTCATAGAAACCAGTACTACTACTGCTCTACTATCATAAAAAACACTGCTACGACTGTTCTAATATCATAGCCACCACTACTACTATTCTACTATCGTATCAACTACTACTACTACTGCTCTACTATCATAACAACCACTACTACTGCTCTACTATCATAACAACCACTACTACTACTGCTCTAATATCATAGCCACCACTACTACTATTCTACTATCGTATCAACTACTACTACTGCTCTACTATCATAACAACCACTACTACTTCTTCTCTACTATCATAACAACCATCACTACTACTGCTCTACTATCATAACAACCACTTCAACGACTGCTATACTATCCTAACAACCACTACTACTGCTCTACTATCATTAAAACCACTACTACTACTGCTCTACTATCATAACCACCACTACTACTACTGATCTACTATCATAACCACCACTACTACTACTGCTCTACTATCATAAACACCACTACTACTGCTCTACTATCATAACAACCACTAATACCACTGTTCTACTATCATAACCACCACTACTACTGCTCAACTATCATAACCACCACTACTACTGCTCTACTATCATAGAAACCACTACTACTGCTCTACTATCGTAACCACCACTATTACTGCTCTACTATCATAGAAACCCCTTCTACTGCTCTACTATCATAACAACCACTACTACTACTGCTCTAATATCATAGCCACCACTACTACTGCTCTACTATCATATAAACTACTACTACTGCTCTACTATCATAACAACCACTACTACTGCTCTACTATCATAACAACCACTTCAACTACTGCTATACTATCCTAACAACCACTACTACTGCTCTACTATCATAACAACCACTACTACTACTGCTCTACTATCATAACAACCCCTACTACTGCTCTACTATCATAACAACCACTACTACTACTGCTCTACTATCATAACCACCACTACTACTGCTCTACTATCATAAAAAACACTACTACTACTGCTCTACTATCATAACCACCACTACTACTACTGCTCTACTATCATAAACACCACTACTACTGCTCTACTATCATAACCACCACTACTACTACTGCTCTCCTATAGTGAAACCACTACTACTGCCCTACTATCATAAAAAACACTATTACGACTGCTCTACTATCATAACAACCACTACTACTGCTCTACTATCATAACAACCACTACTACTGCTCTACTATCATAACAACCACTACTACTACTGCTCTACTATCGTAACTACCACTATTACTGCTCTACTATCATAGAAACCACTACTACTGCTCTACTATCATAACAACCACTACTACAACTGCTCTACTATCATAACAACCACTACTACTACTGCTCTACTATCATAACAACACCTACTACTGCTCTACTATCATCACAACCACTACTACTACTGCTCTACAATCATAACCACCACTACTACTGCTCAACTATCATAGAAACCACTACTACTGATCTACTATCATAAAAATCACTACCACTACTGGTCTACTATCATAACCACCACTACCTATACTGCTCTACTATCATAAACACCACTACTACTGCTCTACTATCATAACCGCCACTACTACTACTGCTCTCCTAACATAGAAACCACTTCGACTGCTCTACTATCATAACAACCACTAATACTACTGCTCTACTATCATAACAACCACTACTACTGCTCTACTTTCATAACAACCACTAATACCACTGCTCTACTATCATAACAACCACTAATACTGCTCTACTATCATAGAAACCACTACTACTGCTCTACTATCATAAACACCACCACTACTGCTCTACTATCATAACCTCCACTACTACTACTGCTCTCCTAACATAGAAACCACTTCGACTGCTCTACTATCATAACAACCACTAATACTACTGCTCTACTATCATAACAACCACTACTACTGCTCTACTATCATAACAACCACTAACACTACTGCTCTACTATCATAACCACCACTACTACTGCTCTACTACCATAGAAACCACTACTACTGCTCTACTATCGTAACCACCACTATTACTGCTCTACTATCATAGAAACCACTACTACTGCTCTACTATCGTAACCACCACTATTACTGCTCTACTATCACAGAAACCACTACTACTGCTCTACTATCGTAACCACCACTATTACCACTGCTCTACTACAATAACAACTACTACTACTATTTCTCTCCTATCATAGAAACCAGTACTACTGCTCTACTATCATAAAAAACACTGCTACGACTGCTCTACTATCATAACAACCACTACTACTGCTCTACTATCATAACAACCACTACTACTACTGCTCTAATATCATAACAACCACTACTACTACTGCTCTAATATCATAACCACCACTACTACTGCTCTACTATCATAACAACCACTACTACTACTGCTCTAATATCATAGCCACCACTACTACTGCTCTACTATCATATAAACTACTACTACTGCTCTACTATCATAACAACCACTAATACTACTGCTCTACTATCATAACAACCACCAATACTGCTCTACTATCATAGAAACCACTACTACTGCTCTACTATCATAAACACCACTACTACTGCTTTACTATCAAAACCGCCACCACTACTACTGCTCTCCTAACATAGAAACCACTACTACTGCTCTACTATCATAACAATCACTAATACTACTGATCTACTATCATAACAACCACTACTACTGCTCTACTATCATAACAACCACTACTACTGCTCTACTATCATAACAACCACTAATACTACTGCTCTACTATCATAACAACCACTACTACTGCTCTATTATCATAACAACCACTACTACTACTGCTCTACTATCGTAACTACCACTATTACTGCTCTACTATCATAGAAACCACTACTACTGCTCTACTATCATAACAACCACTACTACTACTGCTCTACTATCATAACAACCACTACAACTGCTCTACTATCGTAACCACCACTACTACTGCTCTACTATCATAGAAACCACTACTACTGCTCTACTATCGTAACCACCACTATTACTGCTCTACTATCATAACAACCACTACTACTACTGCTCCACTATCATAACAACCACTACTACTGCTCTACTATCGTAACCACCACTATTACTGCTCTACTATCATAACAACCACTACTACTACTGCTCTACTATCATAACCACCACTACTACTGCTCTACTATCATAGAAACCACTACTACTGCTCTACTATCATAAAAACCACTACTACTACTGATCTACTATCATAACCACCACTACTACTACTGCTCTACTATCATAAACACCACTACTACTGCTCTACTATCATAACCGCCACTACTACTACTGCTATCCTAACATAGAATTCCCTACTACTGCTCTACTATCATAACAACCACTAATACTACTGCTCTACTATCATAACAACCCCTACTACTGCTCTACTATCATAGCAACCACTGCTACTACTGCTCTACTATCATAACCACCACTACTACTGCTCTACTATCATAAAAACCACTACTACTACTGCTCTACTATCATAACCACCACTACTACTACTGCTCTACTATCATAAACCCCCCTACTACTGCTCTACTATCATAACCGCCACTACTACTACTGCTCTCCTATCCTAGAAACCACTACTACTGCTCTACTATCATAACCACCACTACTACTACTGCTCTACTATCATAAAAACCACTAATACCACTGCTCTACTATCATAACCACCACTAATACTGCTCTACTATCATATAAACTACTACTACTGCTCTACTATCATAACAACCACGACTACCTCTGCTCTACTATCATAACAACCACTAATACTGCTCTACTATCATAGAAACCACTACTACTACTCTACTATCATAAACACCACTACTACTGCTCTACTATCATAAACACCACTACTACTGCTTTACTATCAAAACCGCCACCACTACTACTGCTCTCCTAACATAGAAACCACTACTACTGCTCTACTATCATAACAATCACTAATACTACTGATCTACTATCATAACAACCACTACTACTGCTCTACTATCATAACAACCACTACTACTGCTCTACTATCATAACAACCACTAATACTACTGCTCTACTATCATAACAACCACTACTACTGCTCTACTATCATAACAACCACTACTACTACTGCTCTACTATCGTAACTACCACTATTACTGCTCTACTATCATAGAAACCACTACTACTGCTCTACTATCATAACAACCACTACTACTACTGCTCTACTATCATAACAACCACTACAACTGCTCTACTATCGTAACCACCACTACTACTGCTCTACTATCATAGAAACCACTACTACTGCTCTACTATCGTAACCACCACTATTACTGCTCTACTATCGTAACTACTACTACTACTGCTCTACTATCATAGAAACCACTACTACTGCTCTACTATCATAACAACCACTACTACTACTGCTCTACTATCATAACAACCACTACAACTGCTCTACTATCGTAACCACCACTACTACTGCTCTACTATCATAGAAACCACTACTACTGCTCTACTATCGTAACCACCACTATTACTGCTCTACTATCATAACAACCACTACTACTACTGCTCTACTATCATAACAACCACTACTACTGCTCTACTATCATAGAAACCACTACTACTGCTCTACTATCATAAAAACCACTACTACTACTGATCTACTATCATAACCACCACTACTACTACTGCTCTACTATCATAACCGCCACTACTACTACTGCTATCCTAACATAGAATTCCCTACTACTGCTCTACTATCATAACAACCACTAATACTACTGCTCTACTATCATAACAACCACTACGACTGCTCTACTAACATAGAAACCACTACTACTGCTCTACTATCATAGAAACCACTCCTACTACTGCTCTACTATAATAACAACCTCTACTACTATTTCTCTCCTATCATAGAAACCAGTACTACTGCTCTACTATCATAACAACCACTCCTACTACTGCTCTACTATAATAACCACCACTACTACTGCTCTACTATCATAAAAAACACTGCTCCGACTGCTCTACTATCATAACAACCACTACTACTGCTCTACTATCATAACAACCAATTCTACTACTGCTCTACTATCATAGCCACCAATACTACTGCTCTCCTATCATAGAAACCACTACTACTGCTCTACTATCATAACAACCACTAATACCACTGTTCTACTATCATAACCACCACTACTACTGCTCAACTATCATAACCACCACTACTACTGCTCTACTATCATAGAAACCACTACTACTGCTCTACTATCGTAACCACCACTATTAATGCTCTACTATCATAGAAACCCCTTCTACTGCTCTACTATCATAACAACCACTACTACTACTGCTCTAATATCATAGCCACCACTACTACTGCTCTACTATCATATAAACTACTACTACTGCTCTACTATCATAACAACCACTACTACTGCTCTACTATCATAACAACCACTTCAACTACTGCTATACTATCCTAACAACCACTACTACTGCTCTACTATCATAACAACCACTACTACTACTGCTCTACTATCATAACAACCCCTACTACTGCTCTACTATCATAACAACCACTACTACTACTGCTCTACTATCATAACCACCACTACTACTGCTCTACTATCATAAAAAACACTACTACTACTGCTCTACTATCATAACCACCACTACTACTACTGCTCTACTATCATAAACACCACTACTACTGCTCTACTATCATAACCGCCACTACTACTACTGCTCTCCTATCATAGAAACCACTACTACTGCCCTACTATCATAAAAAACACTATTACGACTGCTCTACTATCATAACAACCACTACTACTGCTCTACTATCATAACAACCACTACTACTGCTCTACTATCATAACAACCACTAATACTACTGCTCTACTATCATAACAACCACTACTACTACTGCTCTGCAATCATAACCACCACTACTACTGCTCAACTATCATAGAAACCACTACTGATCTACTATCATAAAAATCACTACTACTACTGGTCTACTATCAAAACCACCACTACCTATACTGCTCTACTATCATAAACACCACTACTACTGCTCTACTATCATAACCGCCACTACTACTACTGCTCTCCTAACATAGAAACCACTTCGACTGCTCTACTATCATAACAACCACTACTACTGCTCTACTTTCATAACAACCACTAATACCACTGCTCTACTATCATAACAACCACTAATACTGCTCTACTATCATAGAAACCACTACTACTGCTCTAATATCATAAACACCACCACTACTGCTCTACTATCATAACCTCCACTACTACTACTGCTCTACTATCATAGAAACCACTACTACTGCTCTACTATCGTAACCACCACTATTACTGCTCTACTATCATAGAAACCACTACTACTGCTCTACTATCGTAACCACCACTATTACTGCTCTACTATCACAGAAACCACTACTACTGCTCTACTATCATAACAACCACTACTACCACTGCTCTACTACAATAACAACTACTACTACTATTTCTCTCCTATCATAGAAACCAGTACTACTGCTCTACTATCATAGAAACCACTACTACTACTGCTCTAATATCATAGCCACCACTACTACTGCTCTACTATCATATAAACTACCACTACAGCTCTACTATCATAACAACCACTACTACTTCTGCTCTACTATCATAACCACCACTACTACTGCTCCACTATCATAACCACCACTACTACTGCTCTACTATCATAACAACCACTTCAACGACTGCTATACTATCCTAACAACCACTACTACTGCACTACTATCATAACAACCTCTACTACTACTGCTCTACTATCATAACAACCCCTACTACTGCTCTACTATCATAGCAACCACTGCTACTACTGCTCTACTATCATAACCACCACTACTACTGCTCTACTATCATAAAAACCACTACTACTACTGCTCTACTATCATAACCACCACTACTACTACTGCTCTACTATCATAAACCCCCCTACTACTGCTCTACTATCATAACCGCCACTACTACTACTGCTCTCCTATCCTAGAAACCACTACTACTGCTCTACTATCATAGAAACCACTACTACTGCTCTACTATCATAACCACCACTACTACTACTGCTCTACTATCATAAAAACCACTAATACCACTGCTCTACTATCATAACCACCACTAATACTGCTCTACTATCATATAAACTACTACTACTGCTCTACTATCATAACAACCACGACTACCTCTGCTCTACTATCATAACAACCACTAATACTGCTCTACTATCATAAACACCACTACTACTACTTTACTATCATAACCGCCACCACTACTACTGCTCTCCTAACATAGAAACCACTACTACTGCTCTACTATCATAACAACCACTAATACTACTGATCTACTATCATAACAACCACTACTACTGCTCTACTATCATAACAACCACTACTACTGCTCTACTATCATAACAACCACTAATACTACTGCTCTACTATCATAACAACCACTACTACTGCTCTACTATCATAACAACCACTACTACTACTGCTCTACTATCGTAACTACCACTATTACTGCTCTACTATCATAGAAACCACTACTACTGCTCTACTATCGTAACAACCACTACTACTACTGCTCTACTATCATAACAACCACTACTACTGCTCTACTATCGTAACCACCACTACTACTGCTCTACTATCATAGAAACCACTACTACTGCTCTACTATCGTAACCACCACTATTACTGCTCTACTATCATAACAACCACTACTACTACTGCTCTACTATCATAGAAACCACTACTACTGCTCTACTATCATAAAAACCACTACTACTACTGCTCTACTATCAAAACCACCACTACTACTACTGCTCTACTATCATAGAAACCACTACTACTGCTCTACTATCGTAACCACCACTACTACTACTGCACTACTATCATAGAAACCACTACTACTGCTCTACTATCATAACAACCAATACCACTGCTCTACTATCATAACAACCATTACTACTACTGCTCTACTATCATAGAAACCCCTACTACTGCTCTACTATCATAGAAACCACTACTACTGGTCAACTATCATAACAACCACTACTACTATTTCTCTCCTATCATAGAAACTAGTACTACTACTGCTCTACTATCATAGACACCACTACTACTGCTCTACTATCATATAAATTACTACTACTGCTCTACTATCATAACAACCACTACTATTTCTGCTCTACTATCATAACCACCACTACTACTGCTCTACTATCATAGAAACCACTACTACTACTGCTCTACTATCATAACAACCACTTCAACGACTGCTATACTATCCTAACAACCACTACTACTGCTCGACTATCATAACAACCACTACTACTACTACTCTACTATCATAACAACCACTACTACTGCTCTACTATCATAACAACCAATACTACTGCTCCACTATCATAACAATCACCACTACTACTGCTCCACTATCATAGAAACCCCTACTACTGCTCTACTATCGTAACCACCACTATAACTGCTCAACTATCATAGAAACTACTACTACTGCTCTACTATCATAACCACCACTACTACTACTGCTCTATTATCATAACAACCACCACCACTACTGCTCTACTGTCATAACAACCTCTACTAATGCTTTACTATCATAACAACCACTACTACTGCTCTACTATCATAACAACCACCACTACTACTGCTCTCCTATCCTAACAACCACTACTACTGCTCTACTATCATAACAACCACTACTACTACTGCTCTACTATCATAGCCACCACTACTACTGCTCAACTATCATAACAACCACTACTACTACTGCTCTACTATCATAGCCACCACTACTACTGCTCTACTATCATATAAACTACTACTACTGCTCTACTATCATATCAACCACTACTATTTCTGCTCTACTATCATAGCCACCACTACCACTGCTCAACTATCATATAAACTACTACTACTGCTCTACTATCATAACCACCACTACTACTACTGCTCTACTATCATAGAAACCACTACTACTGCTCTACTATCATAACAACCAATACCACTGCTCTACTATCATAACAACCATTACTACTACTGCTCTACTATCATAACCATCACTACTACTGCTCTACTATCATAGAAACCCCTACTACTGCTCTACTATCATAGAAACCACTACTACTGGTCAACTATCATAACAACCACTACTACTAGTGCTCTACTATAATAACAACCACTACTACTATTTCTCTCCTATCATAGAAACTAGTACTACTACTGCTCTACTATCATAGACACCACTACTACTGCTCTACTATCATATAAATTACTACTACTGCTCTACTATCATAACAACCACTACTATTTCTGCTCTACTATCATAACAACCACCACTACTACTGCTCTACTATCATAACCACCACTACTACTGCTCTACTATCATAGAAACCACTACTACTACTGCTCTACTATCATAACAACCACTTCAACGACTGCTATACTATCCTAACAACCACTACTACTGCTCGACTATCATAACAACCACTACTACTACTACTCTACTATCATAAACACCACCACTACTACTACTCCACTATCATAAAAACCCCTACTACTGCTCTACTATCGTAACCACCACTATAACTGCTCTACTATCGTAACCACCACTATAACTGCTCAACTATCATAGAAACCACTACTACTGCTCTACTATCATAACCACCACTACTACTACTGCTCTATTATCATAACAACCACCACCACTACTGCTCTACTGTCATAACAACCTCTACTAATGCTTTACTATCATAACAACCACTACTACTACTCTACTATCATAACAACCACTACTACTACTGCTCTACTATTATAGCCACCACTACTACTGCTCTCCTATCATATAAACTACTACTACTGCTCTACTATCATAACAACCACTACTACTTCTGCTCTACTATCATAACAACCACCACTACTACTGCTCTACTATCATAACAACCACTTCAACGACTGCTATACTATCCTAACAACCACTACTACTGCTCTACTATCATAACAACCACTACTACTACTGCTCTACTATCATAACAACCCCTACTACTGCTCTACTATCATAACAACCACTACTACTACTGCTCTACTATCATAACCACAACTACTACTGCTCTACTATCATAGAAACCACTACTACTGCTCTACTATCATAACAACCACTACTACTACTGCTCTACTATCATAACCGCCACTACTACTACTGCTCTCCTACCATAGAAACCACTACTACTGCTCTACTATCATAACAGCCACTACTACTACTGCTCTCCTATCATAGAAACCACTACTACTGCTCTACTATCATAACAACCACTACTACTACTGCTCTCCTATCATAGAAACCACTACTACTGCTCTACTATCATAACAGCCACTACTACTACTGCTCTCCTATCATAGAAACCACTACTACTGCTCTACTATCATAGCAACCACTAATACCACTGCTCAACTATCATAACCACCACAAATACTGCTCTACTATCATAGAAACCACCACTACTACTACTGCTCTACTATCATAACTGCCACCACTATTACTGCTCTACTGTCATAGAAACCAGTACTACTACTGCTCTACTATCATAAAAAACACTGCTACGACTGTTCTAATATCATAGCCACCACTACTACTATTCTACTATCGTATCAACTACTACTACTACTGCTCTACTATCATAACAACCACTACTACTGCTCTACTATCATAACAACCACTACTACTACTGCTCTAATATCATAGCCACCACTACTACTATTCTACTATCGTATCAACTACTACTACTGCTCTACTATCATAACAACCACTACTACTTCTTCTCTACTATCATAACAACCATCACTACTACTGCTCTACTATCATAACAACCACTTCAACGACTGCTATACTATCCTAACAACCACTACTACTGCTCTACTATCATTAAAACCACTACTACTACTGCTCTACTATCATAACCACCACTACTACTACTGATCTACTATCATAACCACCACTACTACTACTGCTCTACTATCATAAACACCACTACTACTGCTCTACTATCATAACAACCACTAATACCACTGTTCTACTATCATAACCACCACTACTACTGCTCAACTATCATAACCACCACTACTACTGCTCTACTATCATAGAAACCACTACTACTGCTCTACTATCGTAACCACCACTATTACTGCTCTACTATCATAGAAACCCCTTCTACTGCTCTACTATCATAACAACCACTACTACTACTGCTCTAATATCATAGCCACCACTACTACTGCTCTACTATCATATAAACTACTACTACTGCTCTACTATCATAACAACCACTACTACTGCTCTACTATCATAACAACCACTTCAACTACTGCTATACTATCCTAACAACCACTACTACTGCTCTACTATCATAACAACCACTACTACTACTGCTCTACTATCATAACAACCCCTACTACTGCTCTACTATCATAACAACCACTACTACTACTGCTCTACTATCATAACAACCACTACTACTGCTCTACTATCATAAAAAACACTACTACTACTGCTCTACTATCATAACCACCACTACTACTACTGCTCTACTATCATAAACACCACTACTACTGCTCTACTATCATAACCGCCACTACTACTACTGCTCTCCTATAGTGAAACCACTACTACTGCCCTACTATCATAAAAAACACTATTACGACTGCTCTACTATCATAACAACCACTACTACTGCTCTACTATCATAACAACCACTACTACTGCTCTACTATCATAACAACCACTACTACTACTGCTCTACTATCGTAACTACCACTATTACTGCTCTACTATCATAGAAACCACTACTACTGCTCTACTATCATAACAACCACTACTACAACTGCTCTACTATCATAACAACCACTACTACTACTGCTCTACTATCATAACAACACCTACTACTGCTCTACTATCATCACAACCACTACTACTACTGCTCTACAATCATAACCACCACTACTACTGCTCAACTATCATAGAAACCACTACTACTGATCTACTATCATAAAAATCACTACCACTACTGGTCTACTATCATAACCACCACTACCTATACTGCTCTACTATCATAAACACCACTACTACTGCTCTACTATCATAACCGCCACTACTACTACTGCTCTCCTAACATAGAAACCACTTCGACTGCTCTACTATCATAACAACCACTAATACTACTGCTCTACTATCATAACAACCACTACTACTGCTCTACTTTCATAACAACCACTAATACCACTGCTCTACTATCATAACAAACCACTAATACTGCTCTACTATCATAGAAACCACTACTACTGCTCTACTATCATAAACACCACCACTACTGCTCTACTATCATAACCTCCACTACTACTACTGCTCTCCTAACATAGAAACCACTTCGACTGCTCTACTATCATAACAACCACTAATACTACTGCTCTACTATCATAACAACCACTACTACTGCTCTACTATCATAACAACCACTAACACTACTGCTCTACTATAATAACCACCACTACTACTGCTCTACTACCATAGAAACCACTACTACTGCTCTACTATCGTAACCACCACTATTACTGCTCTACTATCATAGAAACCACTACTACTGCTCTACTATCGTAACCACCACTATTACTGCTCTACTATCACAGAAACCACTACTACTGCTCTACTATCATAACATCCACTACTACCACTGCTCTACTACAATAACAACTACTACTACTATTTCTCTCCTATCATAGAAACCAGTACTACTGCTCTACTATCATAAAAAACACTGCTACGACTGCTCTACTATCATAACAACCACTACTACTGCTCTACTATCATAACAACCACTACTACTACTGCTCTAATATCATAACAACCACTACTACTACTGCTCTAATATCATAACCACCACTACTACTGCTCTACTATCATAACAACCACTACTACTACTGCTCTAATATCATAGCCACCACTACTACTGCTCTACTATCATATAAACTACTACTACTGCTCTACTATCATAACAACCACTAATACTACTGCTCTACTATCATAACAACCACCAATACTGCTCTACTATCATAGAAACCACTACTACTACTCTACTATCATAAACACCACTACTACTGCTTTACTATCAAAACCGCCACCACTACTACTGCTCTCCTAACATAGAAACCACTACTACTGCTCTACTATCATAACAATCACTAATACTACTGATCTACTATCATAACAACCACTACTACTGCTCTACTATCATAACAACCACTACTACTGCTCTACTATCATAACAACCACTAATACTACTGCTCTACTATCATAACAACCACTACTACTGCTCTACTATCATAACAACCACTACTACTACTGCTCTACTATCGTAACTACCACTATTACTGCTCTACTATCATAGAAACCACTACTACTGCTCTACTATCATAACAACCACTACTACTACTGCTCTACTATCATAACAACCACTACAACTGCTCTACTATCGTAACCACCACTACTACTGCTCTACTATCATAGAAACCACTACTACTGCTCTACTATCGTAACCACCACTATTACTGCTCTACTATCATAACAACCACTACTACTACTGCTCCACTATCATAACAACCACTACTACTGCTCTACTATCGTAACCACCACTATTACTGCTCTACTATCATAACAACCACTACTACTACTGCTCTACTATCATAACCACCACTACTACTGCTCTACTATCATAGAAACCACTACTACTGCTCTACTATCATAAAAACCACTACTACTACTGGTCTACTATCATAACCACCACTACTACTACTGCTCTACTATCATAAACACCACTACTACTGCTCTACTATCATAACCGCCACTACTACTACTGCTATCCTAACATAGAATTCCCTACTACTGCTCTACTATCATAACAACCACTAATACTACTGCTCTACTATCATAACAACCCCTACTACTGCTCTACTATCATAGCAAGCACTGCTACTACTGCTCTACTATCATAACCACCACTACTACTGCTCTACTATCATAAAAACCACTACTACTACTGCTCTACTATCATAACCACCACTACTACTACTGCTCTACTATCATAAACCCCCCTACTACTGCTCTACTATCATAACCGCCACTACTACTACTGCTCTCCTATCTTTGAAACCACTACTACTGCTCTACTATCATAACCACCACTACTACTACTGCTCTACTATCATAAAAACCACTAATACCACTGCTCTACTATCATAACCACCACTAATACTGCTCTACTATCATATAAACTACTACTACTGCTCTACTATCATAACAACCACGACTACCTCTGCTCTACTATCATAACAACCACTAATACTGCTCTACTATCATAGAAACCACTACTACTGCTCTACTATCATAAACACCACTACTACTGCTTTACTATCAAAACCGCCACCACTACTACTGCTCTCCTAACATAGAAACCACTACTACTGCTCTACTATCATAACAATCACTAATACTACTGATCTACTATCATAACAACCACTACTACTGCTCTACTATCATAACAACCACTACTACTGCTCTACTATCATAACAACCACTAATACTACTGCTCTACTATCATAACAACCACTACTACTGCTCTACTATCATAGCAACCACTACTACTACTGCTCTACTATCGTAACTACCACTATTACTGCTCTACTATCATAGAAACCACTACTACTGCTCTACTATCATAACAACCACTACTACTACTGCTCTACTATCATAACAACCACTACAACTGCTCTACTATCGTAACCACCACTACTACTGCTCTACTATCATAGAAACCACTACTACTGCTCTACTATCGTAACCACCACTATTACAGCTCTACTATCGTAACTACTACTACTACTGCTCTACTATCATAGAAACCACTACTACTGCTCTACTATCATAACAACCACTACTACTACTGCTCTACTATCATAACAACCACTACAACTGCTCTACTATCGTAACCACCACTACTACTGCTCTACTATCATAGAAACCACTACTACTGCTCTACTATCGTAACCACCACTATTACTGCTCTACTATCATAACAACCACTACTACTACTGCTCTACTATCATAACAACCACTACTACTGCTCTACTATCATAGAAACCACTACTACTGCTCTACTATCATAAAAACCACTACTACTACTGATCTACTATCATAACCACCACTACTACTACTGCTCTACTATCATAAACACCACTACTACTGCTCTACTATCATAACCGCCACTACTACTACTGCTCTACTATCATAGAAACCACTACTACTGCTCTACTATCATAAAAACCACCACTACTACTGATCTACTATCATAACAACCACTAATACTACTGCTCTACTATCATAACAACCACTACGACTGCTCTACTAACATAGAAACCACTACTACTGCTCTACTATCATAGAAACCACTCCTACTACTGCTCTACTATAATAACAACCACTACTACTATTTCTCTCCTATCATAGAAACCACTACTACTGCTCTACTATCATAACAACCACTCCTACTACTGCTCTACTATCATAACCACCACTACTACTGCTCTACTATAATAAAAAACACTGCTCCGACTGCTCTACTATCATAACAACCACTACTACTGCTCTACTATCATAACAACCACTCCTACTACTGCTCTACTATAATAACCACCACTACTACTGCTCTACTATCATAAAAAACACTGCTCCGACTGCTCTACTATCATAACAACCACTACTACTGCTCTACTATCATAACAACCAATTCTACTACTGCTCTACTATCATAGCCACCAATACTACTGCTCTCCTATCATAGAAACCACTACTACTGCTCTACTATCATAACAACCACTAATACCACTGTTCTACTATCATAACCACCACTACTACTGCTCAACTATCATAACCACCACTACTACTGCTCTACTATCATAGAAACCACTACTACTGCTCTACTATCGTAACCACCACTATTAATGCTCTACTATCATAGAAACCCCTTCTACTGCTCTACTATCATAACAACCACTACTACTACTGCTCTAATATCATAGCCACCACTACTACTGCTCTACTATCATATAAACTACTACTACTGCTCTACTATCATAACAACCACTACTACTGCTCTACTATCATAACAACCACTTCAACTACTGCTATACTATCCTAACAACCACTACTACTGCTCTACTATCATAACAACCACTACTACTACTGCTCTACTATCATAACAACCCCTACTACTGCTCTACTATCATAACAACCACTACTACTACTGCTCTACTATCATAACCACCACTACTACTGCTCTACTATCATAAAAAACACTACTACTACTGCTCTACTATCATAACCACCACTACTACTACTGCTCTACTATCATAAACACCACTACTACTGCTCTACTATCATAACCGCCACTACTACTACTGCTCTCCTATCATAGAAACCACTACTACTGCCCTACTATCATAAAAAACACTATTACGACTGCTCTACTATCATAACAACCACTACTACTGCTCTACTATCATAACAACCACTACTACTGCTCTACTATCATAACAACCACTAATACTACTGCTCTACTATCATAACAACCACTACTACTACTGCTCTGCAATCATAACCACCACTACTACTGCTCAACTATCATAGAAACCACTACTGATCTACTATCATAAAAATCACTACTACTACTGGTCTACTATCAAAACCACCACTACCTATACTGCTCTACTATCATAAACACCACTACTACTGCTCTACTATCATAACCGCCACTACTACTACTGCTCTCCTAACATAGAAACCACTTCGACTGCTCTACTATCATAACAACCACTAATACTACTGCTCTACTATCATAACAACCACTACTACTGCTCTACTTTCATAACAACCACTAATACCACTGCTCTACTATCATAACAACCACTAATACTGCTCTACTATCATAGAAACCACTACTACTGCTCTAATATCATAAACACCACCACTACTGCTCTACTATCATAACAACCACTAATACTACTGCTCTACTATCATAACAACCACTACTACTGCTCTACTATCATAACAACCACTACTACTACTGCTCTACTATCGTAACTACCACTATTACTGCTCTACTATCATAGAAACCACTACTACTGCTCTACTATCGTAACAACCACTACTACTACTGCTCTACTATCATAACAACCACTACTACTGCTCTACTATCGTAACCACCACTACTACTGCTCTACTATCATAGAAACCACTACTACTGCTCTACTATCGTAACCACCACTATTACTGCTCTACTATCATAACAACCACTACTACTACTGCTCTACTATCATAGAAACCACTACTACTGCTCTACTATCATAAAAACCACTACTACTACTGCTCTACTATCAAAACCACCACTACTACTACTGCTCTACTATCATAGAAACCACTACTACTGCTCTACTATCGTAACCACCACTATTACTGCTCTACTATCATAACAACCACTACTACTACTGCTCTACTATCATAACCACCACTACTACTGCTCTACTATCATAGAAACCACTACTACTGCTCTACTATCATAAAAACCACTACTACTACTGCTCTACTATCAAAACCACCACTACTACTACTGCTCTACTATCTTAAAAACCACTACTACTGCTCTACTATCATAACCGCCACTACTACTTCTGCTCTACTATCATAACGACCACCACTACTACTGCTCTACTATCATAGAAACCACTACTACTGCTCTACTATCATAACCGCAACTACTACTACTGCTCTACTATCATAACAACCACTAATACTGCTCTACTATCATAACCACCACTACTACTACTGCTCTACTATCATAACAACCACTACTACTGCTCTACTATCATAACAACCACTAATACTGCTCTACTATCATAATCACCACTACTACTACTGCTCCACTATCATAACAACCACTACTACTACTGCTCTACTATCATAACCACCACTACTACTGCTCTACTATCATAACAACCACTACTACTGCTGCTCTACTATCATAACAACCACTACTACTACTGCTCTACTATCATAACCACCACTACTACTGCTCTACTATCATAACAACCACTACTACTTCTGCTCTACTATCATAACGACCACCACTACTACTGCTCTACTATCATAGAAACCACTACTACTGCTCTACTATCATAACCGCAACTACTACTGCTCTACTATCATAACAACCACTACTACTACTGCTCTACTATCATAACCACCACTACTACTGCTCTACTATCATAACAACCACTACTACTTCTGCTCTACTATCATAACGACCACCACTACTGCTGCTCTACTATCATAACAACCACTACTACTTCTCTACTATCATAACAACCACCACTACTACTGCTCTACTATCGTAGAAACTACTACTACTGCTCTACCATCATAACAACCACTAATACCACTGTTCTACTATCATAGAAAACAGTACTTCTGCTCTACTATTATAAAAAAACACTGCTACGACTGCTCTACTATTAAAACAACCACTACTACTGCTCTACTATCATAACAACCACTACTACTACTGCTCTACTATCATAACAACAACTACTACTGCTCTACTATCATAACAACCACCAGTTCGCTACAGCAGTTACTACTACTACTACTACTACTACTACTACTACTACTACTACTACTACTACTACTACTACTACTACTACTACTACTACTACTTATCCTGCTAATTCTACTTGTAGATACTTGACAAGGAAGGACCCCACTACTACTGCTCTACTATCATAACACCCACTACTACTGCTCTACTATCATAACCACCACTACTAATGCTCTACCTTCATAACAACCACTACTACTCCTCTACTATCATAAAAACCACTACTACTACTGCTCTACTATCAAAACCACCAACACTACTACTGCTCTACTATCATAAACACCACTACTACTGCTCTACTATCATAACCGCCACTACTACTACTGCTCTAATATCATAGAAACCACTACTACTGCTCTACTATCATAACAACCACTAATACTGCTCTACTATCATAACCACCACTACTACTACTGCTCTACTATCATAACAACCACTACTACTGCTCTACTATCATAACAACCACTACTACTACTGCTCTACTATCATAACCACCACTACTACTGCTCTACTATCATAACAACCACTACTACTTCTGCTCTACTATCATAACGACCACCACTACTGCTCTACTATCATAACAACCACTACTACTACTGCTCTACTATCATAGAAACCACTACTACTGCTCTACTATCATAACCGCAACTACTACTACTGCTCTCCTAACATAGAAACCACTACTACTACTCTACTATCATAACAACCACTAATACTACTGCTCTACTATCATAACAACCCTTACTACTGCTCTACTATCATAACAACCAACACTACTACTGCTCTACTATCGTAGAAACTACTACTACTGCTCTACCATCATAACAACCACTAATACCACTGTTCTACTATCATAGAAACCAGTACTACTGCTCTACTATTATAAAAAAACACTGCTACGACTGCTCTACTATTAAAACAACCACTACTACTACTGCTCTACTATCATAACAACAACTACTACTGCTCTACTATCATAACAACAACTACTACTGCTCTACTATCATAACAACCACCAGTTCGCTACAGCAGTTACTACTACTACTACTACTACTACTACTACTACTACTACTACTTATCCTGCTAATTCTATTTGTAGATACTTGACAAGGAAGGACCACACTACTACTGCTCTACTATCATAACACCCACTACTACTGCTCTACTATCATAACCACCACTACTAATGCTCTACCTTCATAACAACCACTACTACTCAACTATCATAACAACCACTACTACTGCTCTACTATCATTAAAACCACCACTACTACTGCTCTACTATCATAACAACCACTACTACAACTGCTCTACTATCATAACCACCACTACTAATGCTCTACCTTCATAACAACCACTACTACTTCTGCTCTACTATCATAACCACCACTACTACTACTGCTCTACAATCATAACCACCACTTCAACGACTGCTATACTATCCTAACAACTACTACTACTACTCAACTATCATAACAACCAATACTACTTCTGCTCTACTATCATAACAACCACCACTACTACTGCTCTACTATCATAACAACCACTTCAACGACTGCTATACTATCCTAACAACCACTACTACTGCTCTACTATCATAACAACCACTACTACTTCTGCTCTACTATCATAGAAAGCAGTACTACTGCTCTACTATCATAAAAAACACTGCTACAAATGCTCTACTATCATAACAACCACTACTACTACTGCTCTACTATCATAACCAGCGCTACTACTACTGCTCTAGTATCATAACAACCACTATTACTACTGCTCTACTATCATAACCACAACTAATACTGCTCTACTATCATAGAAACCACTACTTCTGCTCTACTATCACAACAACCACTACTACTACTGCTCTACTATCATAACCACCACTACTACTACTGCTCTACTATCATAAACACCACTACTACTACTGCTCTTCTATCATAGAAACCACTACTACTGCTCTACTATCATAACAACCACTACTACTACTGCTCTACTATCATAACAACCACTACTACTGCTCTACTATCATAACCACCACTACTACTACTGCTCTACTATTATAACATCCACCAGTTCGCTACAGCAGTTACTACTACTACTACTACTACTACTACTACTACTACTACTACTACTACTACTACTACTACTACTACTACTACTACTTATACTACTTATACTGCTAATTCTACTTGTAGATACTTGACAAGGAAGGACCACACTACTACTGCTCTACTATCATAACACCCACTACTACTGCTCTACTATCATAACCACCACTACTAATGCTCTACCTTCATAACAACCACTACTACTCAACTATCATAACAACCACTACTACTGCTCTACTATCATTAAAACCACCACTACTACTGCTATACTATCATAACAACCACTACTACTACTGGTCTACTATCATAACCACCACTACTACTACTGGTCTACTATCATAACCACCACTACTAATGCTCTACCTTCATAACAACCACTACTACTCAACTATCATAACAAACAATACTACTTCTGCTCTACTATCATAACAACCACCACTACTACTGCTCTACTATCATAACAACCACCACTACTACTGCTCTACTATCATAAAAAACACTGCTACAAATGCTCTACTATCATAACAACCACTACTACTGCTCTAGTATCATAACAACCTCTACCGCTACTGCTCTACTGTCATAACAACCAATACTAATGCTTTACTATCATAACAACCACTACTACTACTCTACTATCATAACAACCACTACTACTACTGCTCTACTATCATAACAACCCCTACTACTGCTCTATATTCATAACAACCACTACTACTACTGCTCTACTATCATAACCACAACTACTACTGCTCTACTATCATAGAAACCACTACTACTGCTGCTCTACTATCATAACAACCACTACTACTGCTCTACTATCATAACCACTACTACTACTACTGCTCCACTATCATAAACACCACTACTACTGCTCTACTATCATAGAAACCACTACTACTGCTCTACTATCGTAACCACCACTATTACTGCTCTACTATCATAGAAACCACTACTACTGCTCTACTATCGTAACCACCACTATTACTGCTCTACTATCATAGAAACCACTACTGCTGCTCTACTATCATAACAACCACTACAACTACTCTACTATCATAACAACCACTACTACAACTGCTCTACTATCATAGCCACCACTACTACTGCTCTACTATCATATAAACTACTACTACTACTCTACTATCATAACAACCACGACTACCTCTGCTCTACTATCATAACAACCACTACTACTACTGCTCAACTATCATAACAACCACTTCAACGACTGCTATACTATCCTAACAACCACTACTACTGCTCTACTATCATAACAACCACTACTACTACTGCTCTACTATCATAACAACCCCTACTACTGCTCTACTATCATAACAACCACTACTACTACTGCTCTACTATCATAACCACAACTACTACTGCTCTACTATCATAGAAACCACTACTTCTGCTCTACTATCATAACAACCACTACTACTACTGCTCTACTATCATAACCACCACTACTACTACTGCTCTACTATCATAAACACCACTACTACTGCTCTACTATCATAACCACCATTAATACTGCTCTACTATCATAGAAACCACTACTACTGCTCTACTATCATAAACACCAACACTACTGCTCTACTATCATAACAACCACTACTACTGCTCTACTATCATAACCGCCACTACTACTACAGCTCTCCTAACATAGAAACCACTTCGACTGCTCTACTATCATAACAACCACTAATACTACTGCTCTACTATCATAACCACCACTACTACTGCTCTACTATCATAGAAACCACTACTCCTGCTCTACTTTCATAACAACCACTACTACTACTGCTCTACTATTATAACATCCACCAGTTCGCTACAGCAGTTACTACTACTACTACTACTACTACTACTACTACTACTACTACTACTACTACTACTACTACTACTACTACTACTTATACTGCTAATTCTACTTGTAGATACTTGACAAGGAAGGACCACACTACTACTGCTCTACTATCATAACACCCACTACTACTGCTCTACTATCATAACCACCACTACTAATGCTATACCTTCATAACAACCACTACTACTCAACTATCATAACAACCACTACTACTGCTCTACTATCATAACAACCACTAATACTACTGGTCTACTATCATAACCACCACTACTAATGCTCTACCTTCATAACAACCACTACTACTCAACTATCATAACAAACAATACTACTTCTGCTCTACTATCATAACAACCACCACTACTACTGCTCTACTATCATAACAACCACTTCAACGACTGCTATACTATCCTAACAACCACTACTACTGCTCTACTATCATAACAACCACTACTACTACTACTGCTCTAGTATCATAACAACCTCTACCGCTACTGCTCTACTGTCATAACAACCACTACTAATGCTTTACTATCATAACAACCACTACTACTACTCTACTATCATAACAACCACTACTACTACTGTTCTACTATCATAACAACCCCTACTACTACTCTACTATCATAACCACCACTACTACTACTACTGCTCTATATTCATAACAACCACTACTACTGCTCTATATTCATAACAACCACTACTACTGCTCTATATTCATAACAACCACTACTACTACTGCTCTACTATCATAACAACCCCTACTACTACTCTACTATCATAACCACCACTACTACTACTACTGCTCTATATTCATAACAACCACTACTACTGCTCTATATTCATAACAACCACTACTACTACTGCTCTACTATCATAACCACAACTACTACTGCTCTACTATCATAGAAACCACTACTACTGCTGCTCTACTATCATAACAACCACTACTACTACTGCTCTACTATCATAACCACTACTACTACTACTGCTCCACTATCATAAACACAATTACTACTGCTCTACTATCATAGAAACCACTACTACTGCTCTACTATCGTAACCACCACTATTACTGCTCTACTATCATAGAAACCACTACTACTGCTCTACTATCGTAACCACCACTATTACTGCTCTACTATCATAGAAACCACTACTTCTGCTCTACTATCATAACAACCACTACTACTACTGCTCTACTATCATAACCACCACTACTACTACTGCTCTACTATCATAAACACCACTACTACTGCTCTACTATCATAACCGCCACTACTACTACTGCTCTACTATCATAGAAACCACTACTACTGCTCTACTATCATAAACACCAACACCACTGCTCTACTATCATAACCGCCACTACTACTACTGCTCTTCTATCATAGAAACCACTACTACTGCTCTACTATCATAACAACCACTAATACCACTGCTCTACCATCATAACCACAATTAATACTGCTCTACTATCATAGAAACCACTACTACTGCTCTACTATCATAACCGCCACTACTACCACTGCTCTACTATAATAACAACCACTACTACTACTGCTCTACTATTATAACATCCACCAGTTCGCTACAGCAGTTACTACTACTACTACTACTACTACTACTACTACTACTACTACTACTACTACTTATACTGCTAATTCTACTTGTAGATACTTGACAAGGAAGGACCACACTACTACTGCTCTACTATCATAACACCCACTACTACTGCTCTACTATCATAACCACCACTACTAATGCTCTACCTTCATAACAACCACTACTACTCAACTATCATAACAACCACTACTACTGCTCTACTATCATTAAAACCACCACTACTACTGCTATACTATCATAACAACCACTACTACTACTGGTCTACTATCATAACCACCACTACTAATGCTCTACCTTCATAACAACCACTACTACTCAACTATCATAACAAACAATACTACTTCTGCTCTACTATCATAACACCCACCACTACTACTGCTCTACTATCATAACAACCACTTCAACGACTGCTATACTATCCTAACAACCACTACTACTGCTCTACTATCATAACAACCACTACTACTACTGCTCTACTATCATAGAAAACACTGCTACAAATGCTCTACTATCATAACAACCACTACTACTGATCTACTATCATAACCAGCACTACTACTACTGCTCTACTAACATAACCACAACTACTACTGCTCTACTATCATAGAAACCACTACTACTGCTCTACTATCATAACCACCACTACTACTACTGCTCCACTATCATAAACACCACTACTACTACTGCTCTACTATCATAGAAACCACTACTACTGCTCTACTATCGTAACCACCACTATTACTGCAATACTATCATAGAAACCACTACTATTGCTCTACTATTGTAACCACCACTATTACTGCTCTACTATCATAGAAACCACTACTACTGCTCTACTATCATAACAACCACTACTACTACTCTACTATAATAAAAAACACTACTACAACTGCTCTACTATCATAGCCACCACTACTACTGCTCTACTATCATAACAACCACTACTACTGCTCTACTATCATAACAACCAATACTACTTCTGCTCTACTATCATAACAACCACTACTACTACTACTCTACTATCATAACAACCTCTACTACTACTACTGCTCTACTCTCATAACAACCACGACTACCTCTGCTCTACTATCATAAAAACCACTACTACTACTGCTCTACTATCATAACAACCACTTCAACGACTGCTATACTATCATAACAACCACTACTACTACTGCTCTACTATCATAACAACCACTACTACTGCTCTACTATCATAACAACCACTATTACTACTGCTCTACTATCATAACCACAACTAATTCTGCTCTACTATCATAGAAACCAATTCTTCTGCTCTACTATCACAACAACCACTACTACTACTGCTCTACTATCAAAACCACCACTACTACTACTGCTCTACTATCATAAACACCACTACTACTGCTCTACTATCATAACCGCCACTACTACTACTGCTCTTCTATCATAGAAACCACTACTACTGCTCTACTATCATAACAACCACTAATACCACTGCTCTACTATAATAACAACCACTACTACTGCTCTACTATCATAAAAAAACACTGCTACTACTGCTCTACTATCATAACAACCACTACTACTACTGCTCTACTATCATAACAACCACTACTACTGCTCTACTATCATAACAACCACTACTACTACTGCTCTACTATCATAACAACCACTACTACTGCTCTACTATCATAACCACCACTACTACTACTGCTCTACTATTATAACATCCACCAGTTCGCTACAGCAGTTACTACTACTACTACTACTTATACTGCTAATTCTACTTGTAGATACTTGACAAGGAAGGACCACACTACTACTGCTCTACTATCATAACACCCACTACTACTGCTCTACTATCATAACCACCACTACTAATGCTATACCTTCATAACAACCACTACTACTCAACTATCATAACAACCACTACTACTGCTCTACTATCATAACAACCACTAATACTACTGGTCTACTATCATAACCACCACTACTAATGCTCTACCTTCATAACAACCACTACTACTCAACTATCATAACAAACAATACTACTTCTGCTCTACTATCATAACAACCACCACTACTACTGCTCTACTATCATAACAACCACTTCAACGACTGCTATACTATCCTAACAACCACTACTACTGCTCTACTATCATAACAACCACTACTACTACTACTGCTCTAGTATCATAACAACCTCTACCGCTACTGCTCTACTGTCATAACAACCACTACTAATGCTTTACTATCATAACAACCACTACTACTACTCTACTATCATAACAACCACTACTACTACTGTTCTACTATCATAACAACCCCTACTACTACTCTACTATCATAACCACCACTACTACTACTACTGCTCTATATTCATAACAACCACTACTACTGCTCTATATTCATAACAACCACTACTACTGCTCTATATTCATAACAACCACTACTACTACTGCTCTACTATCATAACAACCCCTACTACTACTCTACTATCATAACCACCACTACTACTACTACTGCTCTATATTCATAACAACCACTACTACTGCTCTATATTCATAACAACCACTACTACTGCTCTACTATCATAACCACAACTACTACTGCTCTACTATCATAGAAACCACTACTACTGCTGCTCTACTATCATAACAACCACTACTACTACTGCTCTACTATCATAACCACTACTACTACTACTGCTCCACTATCATAAACACAATTACTACTGCTCTACTATCATAGAAACCACTACTACTGCTCTACTATCGTAACCACCACTATTACTGCTCTACTATCATAGAAACCACTACTACTGCTCTACTATCGTAACCACCACTATTACTGCTCTACTATCATAGAAACCACTACTACTGCTCTACTATCATAACAACCACTACTGCTACTCTACTATCATAACAACCACTACTACAACTGCTCTACTATCATAACAACCGCTTCAACGACTGCTATACTATCCTAACAACCACTACTACTGCTCTACTATCATAAGAACCACTACTACTACTGCTCTACTATCATAACAACCCCTACTACTGCTCTACTATCATAACAACCACTACTACTACTGCTCTACTATCATAACCACAACTACTACTGCTCTACTATCATAGAAACCACTACTTCTGCTCTACTATCATAACAACCACTACTACTACTGCTCTACTATCATAACCACCACTACTACTACTGCTCTACTATCATAAACACCACTACTACTGCTCTACTATCATAACCGCCACTACTACTACTGCTCTACTATCATAGAAACCACTACTACTGCTCTACTATCATAAACACCAACACTACTGCTCTACTATCATAACCGCCACTACTACTACTGCTCTTCTATCATAGAAACCACTACTACTGCTCTACTATCATAACAACCACTAATACCACTGCTCTACCATCATAACCACAATTAATACTGCTCTACTATCATAGAAACCACTACTACTGCTCTACTATCATAACCGCCACTACTACCACTGCTCTACTATAATAACAACCACTACTACTACTGCTCTACTATTATAACATCCACCAGTTCGCTACAGCAGTTACTACTACTACTACTACTACTACTACTACTACTACTACTACTACTACTACTTATACTGCTAATTCTACTTGTAGATACTTGACAAGGAAGGACCACACTACTACTGCTCTACTATCATAACACCCACTACTACTGCTCTACTATCATAACCACCACTACTAATGCTCTACCTTCATAACAACCACTACTACTCAACTATCATAACAACCACTACTACTGCTCTACTATCATTAAAACCACCACTACTACTGCTATACTATCATAACAACCACTACTACTACTGGTCTACTATCATAACCACCACTACTAATGCTCTACCTTCATAACAACCACTACTACTCAACTATCATAACAAACAATACTACTTCTGCTCTACTATCATAACACCCACCACTACTACTGCTCTACTATCATAACAACCACTTCAACGACTGCTATACTATCCTAACAACCACTACTACTGCTCTACTATCATAACAACCACTACTACTACTGCTCTACTATCATAGAAAACACTGCTACAAATGCTCTACTATCATAACAACCACTACTACTGATCTACTATCATAACCAGCACTACTACTACTGCTCTACTAACATAACCACAACTACTACTGCTCTACTATCATAGAAACCACTACTACTGCTCTACTATCATAACCACCACTACTACTACTGCTCCACTATCATAAACACCACTACTACTACTGCTCTACTATCATAGAAACCACTACTACTGCTCTACTATCGTAACCACCACTATTACTGCAATACTATCATAGAAACCACTACTATTGCTCTACTATTGTAACCACCACTATTACTGCTCTACTATCATAGAAACCACTACTACTGCTCTACTATCATAACAACCACTACTACTACTCTACTATAATAAAAAACACTACTACAACTGCTCTACTATCATAGCCACCACTACTACTGCTCTACTATCATAACAACCACTACTACTGCTCTACTATCATAACAACCAATACTACTTCTGCTCTACTATCATAACAACCACTACTACTACTACTCTACTATCATAACAACCTCTACTACTACTACTGCTCTACTATCATAACAACCACGACTACCTCTGCTCTACTATCATAAAAACCACTACTACTACTGCTCTACTATCATAACAACCACTTCAACGACTGCTATACTATCATAACAACCACTACTACTACTGCTCTACTATCATAACAACCACTACTACTGCTCTACTATCATAACAACCACTATTACTACTGCTCTACTATCATAACCACAACTAATACTGCTCTACTATCATAGAAACCAATTCTTCTGCTCTACTATCACAACAACCACTACTACTACTGCTCTACTATCAAAACCACCACTACTACTACTGCTCTACTATCATAAACACCACTACTACTGCTCTACTATCATAACCGCCACTACTACTACTGCTCTTCTATCATAGAAACCACTACTACTGCTCTACTATCATAACAACCACTAATACCACTGCTCTACTATAATAACAACCACTACTACTGCTCTACTATCATAAAAAAACACTGCTACTACTGCTCTACTATCATAACAACCACTACTACTACTGCTCTACTATCATAACAACCACTACTACTGCTCTACTATCATAACAACCACTACTACTACTGCTCTACTATCATAACAACCACTACTACTGCTCTACTATCATAACCACCACTACTACTACTGCTCTACTATTATAACATCCACCAGTTCGCTACAGCAGTTACTACTACTACTACTACTACTACTACTACTACTACTACTACTACTACTACTACTACTTATACTGCTAATTCTACTTGTAGATACTTGACAAGGAAGGACCACACTACTACTGCTCTACTATCATAACACCCACTACTACTGCTCTACTATCATAACCACCACTACTAATGCTCTACCTTCATAACAACCACTACTACTGCTCTACTATCATAACAACCACTACTACTGCTCTACTATCATTAAAACCACCACTACTACTGCTATACTATCATAACAACCACTACTACTACTGGTCTACTATCATAACCACCACTACTAATACTCTACCTTCATAACAACCACTACTACTCAACTATCATAACAAACAATACTACTTCTGCTCTACTATCATAACACCCACCACTACTACTGCTCTACTATCATAACAACCTCTTCAACGACTGCTATACTATCCTAACAACCACTACTACTGCTCTACTATCATAACAACCACTACTACTACTGCTCTACTATCATAGAAAGCAGTACTACTGCTCTACTATCATAAAAAACACTGCTACAAATGCTCTACTATCATAACAACCACTACTACTGCTCTACTATCATAACCAGCGCTACTACTACTGCCCTAGTATCATAACAACCACTACCGCTACTGCTCTACTGTCATAACAACCACTACTAATGCTTTACTATCATAACAACCACTACTACTACTCTACTATCATAACAACCACTACTACTACTGCTCTACTATCATAACAACCCCTACTACTGCTCTATATTCATAACAACCACTACTACTACTGCTCTACTATCATAACCACAACTACTACTGCTCTACTATCATAGAAACCACTACTACTGCTCTACTATCATAGAAACCACTACTACTGCTCTACTATCGTAACCACCACTTTTACTGCAATACTATCATAGAAACCACTACTATTGCTCTACTATCGTAACCACCACTATTATTGCTCTACTATCATAGAAACCACTACTACTGCTCTACTATCATAACAACCACTACTACTACTCTACTATCATAAAAAACACTACTACAACTGCTCTACTATCATAGCCACCACTACTACTGCTCTACTATCATATAAACCACTACTACTGCTCTACTATCATAAAAACCACTACTACTACTGCTCTACTATCATAACAACCACTTCAACGACTGCTATACTATCATAACAACCACTACTACTACTGCTCTACTATCATAACAACCCCTACTACTGCTCTACTATCATAACAACCACTACTACTACTGCTCTACTATCATAACCACAACTACTACTGCTCTACTATCATAGAAACCACTACTTCTGCTCTACTATCATAACAACCACTACTACTACTGCTCTACTATCATAACCACCACTACTACTACTGCTCTACTATCATAAACACCACTACTACTGCTCTACTATCATAACCGCCACTACTACTACTGCTCTTCTATCATAGAAACCAGTACTACTGCTCTACTATCATAACAACCCCTACTACTGCTGTACTATAATAACAACCACTACTACTACTGCTCTACGATCATAACCACCACTACTACTACTGCTCTACTATCATAACAACCTCTACTACCACTGCTCTACTATAATAACAACCACTACTACTGCTCTACTATAATAACAACCACTACTACTATTTCTCTCCTATCATAGAAACCAGTACTACTGCTCTACTATCATAACAACCCCTACTACTGCTGTACTATAATAACAACCACTACTACTACTGCTCTACGATCATAACCACCACTACTACTTCTGCTTTACTATCATAACAACCACCACTACTACTGCTCTACTATCATATAAACTACTACTACTGCTCTACTATCATAACAACCACTACTACTTCTGCTTTACTATCATAACAACCACCACTACTACTGCTCTACTATCATAACAACCACTTCAACGACTGCTATACTATCCTAACAACCACTACTACTGCTCTACTATCATAACAACCACTACTACTACTGCTCTACTATCATAACAACCCCTACTACTGCTCTACTATCATAACAACCACTACTACTACTGCTCTACTATCATAACCACCACAACTACTGCTCTACTATCATAGAAACCACTACTACTGCTCTACTATCATAGAAACCACTACTACTTCTCTACTATCATAACCACCACTACTATTACTGCTCTACTATCATAAACACCACTACTACTGCTCTACTATCATAACCACCACTACTACTGCTCTACTATCATAGAAACCACTACTACTGCTCTACTATCATAAACACCACCACTACTGCTCTACTATCATAACCGCTACTACTACTACTGCTCTCCTAACATAGAAACCACTGCTACTGCTCTACTATCATAACAACCACTACTACTGTTCTACTATCATAACAACCACTACTACTACTGCTCTACTATCATAACAACCACTACTACTGCTCTACTATCATTGAAACCACTACTACTGCTCTACTATCATAACAACCACTACTACTTCTGCTCTACTATCATAACAACCACCACTACTACTGCTCTACTATCATAACAACCACTTCAACGACTGCTATACTATCCTAACAACCACTACTACTGCTCTACTATCATAACAACCACTACTACTACTGCTCTACTATCATAGAAAGCAGTACTATTGCTCTACTATCATAAAAAACACTGCTACAAATGCTCTACTATCATAACAACCACTACTACTGCTCTACTATCATAACCAGCACTACTACTACTGCTCTAGTATCATAACAACCACTACCGCTACTGCTCTACTGTCATAACAACCACTACTAATGCTTTACTATCATAACAACCACTACTACTACTCTACTATCATAACAACCACTACTACTACTGCTCTACTATCATAACAACCCCTACTACTGCTCTATATTCATAACAACCACTACTACTACTGCTCTACTATCATAACCACAACTACTACTGCTCTACTATCATAGAAACCACTACTACTGCTCTACTATCATAACAACCACTACTACTACTGCTCTACTATCGTAACCACCACTATTACTGCTCTACTATCATAGAAACCACTACTACTGCTCTACTATCATAACAACCACTACTACTACTCTACTATCATAACAACCACTACTACAACTGCTCTACTATCATAGCCACCACTACTACTGCTCTACTATCATATAAACTTCTACTACTGCTCTACTATCATAACCACCACTACTACTGCTCTACTATCATATAAACTTCTACAACTGCTCTACTATCATAACAACCACTTCAACGACTGCTATACTATCCTAAAAACCACTACTACTGCTCTACTATCATAACAACCACTACTACTACTGCTCTACTATCATAACAACCCCTACTACTGCTCTACTATCATAACAACCACTACTACTGCTCTACTATCATAACCACAACTACTACTGCTCTACTATCATAGAAACCACTACTTCTGCTCTACTATCATAACAACCACTACTACTACTGCTCTACTATCATGACCAACACTACTACTACTGCTCTACTATCATAAACACCACTACTACTGCTCGACTATCATAACAACCACTACTACTACTGCTATACTATCATAACCAACACTACTACTACTGCTCTACTATCATAAACACCACTACTACTGCTCTACTATCATAACCGCCACTACTACTACTGCTCTTCTATCATAGAAACCACTACTACTGCTCTACTATCATAACAACCACTAATACCACTGCTCTACTATCATAACCACCACTAATACTGCTCTACTATCATAGAAACCACTACTACTGCTCTACTATCATAAACACCACCACTACTGCTCTACTATCATAACAACCACTACCACTGCTCTACTATCATAACAACCACTACTACTGCTCTACTATCATAACAACCACTACTACTGCTCTACTATCATAACAACCACTACCACTACTGCTCTACTATCATAACAACCACTACCACTACTGCTCTACTATCATAACCACCACTACTACTGCTCTACTATCATAACAACCACTACTACTGCTCTAATATCGTAACAACCACTACCACTACTGCTCTACTATCATAACCACCACTACTACTGCTCTACTATCATAGAAACCACTTTGACTGCTCTACTATCATAACAACCACTAATACTACTGCTCTACTATCATAACAACCACTACTACTGCTCTACTATCATAACAACCACTACTACTACTGCTCTAATATCATAGACACCAGTACTACTGCTCTACTATAATAACAACCACTACTACTGCTCTACTATCATAACAACCACTACTACTACTGCTCTAATATCATAGACACCAGTACTAATGCTCTACTATAATAACAACCACTACTACTGCTCTACTATCATAACAACCACTACTACTATTTCTCTCCTATCATAGAAACCAGTACTACTGCTCTACTATCATAAAAAACACTGCTACGACTGCTCTACTATCATAACAACCACTACTACTGCTCTACTATCATAACAACCACTACTACTACTGCTCTAATATCATAGACACCACTATTACTGCTCTACTATCATAACAACCACTTCAACGACTGCTATACTATCCTAACAACCACTACTACTGCTCTACTATCATAACAACCACTACTACTACTGCTCTACTATCATAACAACCCCTACTACTGCTCTACTATCATAATAACCACTACTACTACTGCTCTACTATCATAACCACCACTACTACTGCTCTACTATCATAGAAACCACTACTACTGCTCTACTATCATAAAAACCACTACTACTACTGCTCTACTATCATAACCACCACTACTACTACTGCTCTACTATCATAAACACCACTACTACTGCTCTACTATCATAACCACCACTAATACTACTCTACTATCATAGAAACCACTACTACTGCTCTACTATCATAACCGCTACTACTACTACTGCTCTCCTAACATAGAAACCACTACAACTGCTCTACTATCATAACAACCACTCCTACTACTGCTCTACTATCATAACCACCACTACTACTGCTCTACTATCATAGAAACCAATACTTCTGCCCTACTATCATAGAAACCACCACTACTGCTCTACTATCATAACCGCTACCACTACTACTGCTCTACTATCATAAAAAACACTGCTACAGCTGCTCTACTATCATAACAACCACTACTACTACTGCTCTACTATCACAACAACCACTACTACTGCTCTACTATCATAACAACCACTACTACTGCTCGACTATCATAACAACCACTACAACTACTGCTCTACTATCATAGCCACCACTACTACTGCTCTACTATCATATAAACTACTACTACTGCTCTACTATCATAACAACTACTACTACTTCTCCTCTACTATCATAACGACCACCACTACTACTGCTCTACTATCATAGAAACCACTACTACTGCTCTACTATCATAACCGCAACTACTACTACTGCTCTACTATCATATAAACTACTACTACTGCTCTACTATCATAACAACCACTACAACTACTGCTATACTATCATAACAACCACTACTACTACTACTACTCTACTATCATAACAACCCCTACTACTGCTCTACTATCATAACAACCACTACTACTACCGCTCTACTATCATAACCACCACTACTACTGCTCCACTATCATAACAACCACTACTACTAATGCTCTACTATCATAACCACCACTACTACTGCTCTACTATCATAAACACCACTACTACTGCTATACTATCATAACAACCACAACTACTACTCTACTATCAAAATAACCACTACTACTGCTCTACTATCATAACAACCAATACTACTACTGCTCTACTATCATAACCACCACTACTACTACTACTGCTCTCGTATCATAGAAACCACTACTACTGCTCTACTATCATAACACCCACTACTACTGCTATACTATCATAACAACCACTACTACTACTACTGCTCTACTATCATAAAAACCACTACTACTGCTCTACTATCATAACAACCACTACTACTGCTCTACTATGAAAATAACCACTACTACTGTTCAACTATCATAACAACCACTACAGCTGCTCTACTATGAAAATAACCACTACTACTGTTCAACTATCATAACAACCACTACTACTACTACTGCTCTCCTGTCATAGAAACCACTACTACTGCTCTACTATCATAACACCCACTACTACTGCTCTACTATCATAACAACCTCTACTACTACTGCTCTACTATCATAACCACAAATTTGGTAGTAGTGGTTTCTATGATAGTAGAGCAGTAGTAGTAGTGGTGGTTATGATAGTAGAGCAGTAGTAGTGGTTGTTATGATAGTAGAGCAGTAGTAGTGGTTTCTATGATAGGAGAGCAGTAGTAGTAGTGGTGGTTATGATAGTAGAGCAGTAGTAGTGGTTATGATATTAGTCTCCGTGGTGTAGCCAAATTCCTCATTAGCTTGTAGGTTTTAGCCCCACACATACTCAAGAGAATAGAGCCCTGTTAGCTGACTGTCACCGTCGACGTTGCTCTCCAGGCTGCTCTCCGTCGCGCAGTAAGCTAGCTAACTACCTCCACTGTTTCTTAGCTAGCTAGCACATCGCCCTGTACATGCTAATCAACTGTTATCCTTGTCGCCAAAAAGATGTGGTAACTTGACAAGGAATGCCCACAAGCAATTCAATATTACTTTCCTTTACTTTCAACCTAATAAATAAAAGGTGTACAACCAGGTACAAACGGTACAAATACTGCAAAGCGATACAGCCCACTCAACCTGTGGTAGAGTCACATTGAACAGGTACAACTCTGGGTGATCATCGAAGGGGAAAAGTCACGGTCAAGGCCAATGCCAGTAATAACCATGAACCATGAATACCATGAATAGTAATCATACTATACTGCAGGTAAGTCAAATATTCAAAGTGATTATTTATATGGTGTCCACACTATAACACTACTAATACTACTACTACTACTGTCCAGGGTTATAGTGCCAAGTCTATTTTAATTGCATCACTTCAGGATATGAATTGAAATTCAAGCCATGGGGTTGAAAAGTCCTCATAGTATTTATTGTCTGACTGAATTGAAATGGAGCTGACCCAAACCCTGCTATTCTACTGACCTCTATACTACCTCCTATGCTGTCGTTGCTTAAATCATGCCGGCCCAGTCAGCCGTGTGATTTGACTAATGGGACTTCTGTTGAACATCATTATCCGTTTAGCCAGACTCCACAGCTACAGCAACAGATGGACCAGGGCATATTGGAACGCAACAACAGACTGAGGTACCTGTATAAAGCTGCCTTCTCAAAGAGAAGACGAGAATCTTTAGAAAATTCGCCACTCCAATGCACTTTCTGTGCCTTTTTCCACTTGACTTTGAGTGTATCTCTTCAGTCTTGACCTTCACCAATGACAAATTGATATGGATAACAGCCATATTGAAACACAATGACACAGAATAGGAAAAGCATACACACACGTTCCTCCAAACAAAAACCTTTTACTAAGCTCTGTCTCATCCCTGGGGCATTCTCTCCACTTGACTGTGCTTTCTATTCTTCTCTCTCTCTCTCTCTCTCTCTCTCTCTCTCTCTCTCTCTCTCTCTCTCTCTCTCTCTCTCTCTCTCTCTCTCTCTCTCTCTCTCCCTCTCTCCCTCTCTCCCTCTCTCTCTCCCTCCCTCTCTCTCTCTCTCTCTCTCTCTCTCTCTCTCTCTCTCTCTCTCTCTCTCTCCCTCCCTCCCTCCCTCCCTCCCTCCCTCCCTCCCTCCCTCCTTCAGACCATAGCCCTTCAGACAATAGCTGTAGACTGTTACTGTTTTGATGGCAGCCTTTTCTCTTCGCACCTCCAGCCAGCCAAATCTCTCTCTCTCTCTCTCCCTCCCTCCCTCCCTCCCTCCTTCAGACCATAGCCCTTCAGACCATAGCTGTAGACTGTTACTGTATTGATGGCAGCCTTTTCTCTTCGCACCTCCAGCCAGCCAAATCTGGCAGGTGTGTCAAATCCACACAACACCTCTGACCTACTTGGCAGGTGAGGTCAGGTAGAGCTGGCACTGCCACCACACAGCTGGCATGTTCCAGCAAGGCGGTTTTAGGGAACACATGGGCAGTAGAGGGAAGGGGCAATTCTGTCAAAGTGCCACCCATGACATCCTGCCAGACATGTCCACAGACGCGTGGGTACAGGGTAGCTGCCTGGGCGGCAAAGTATATATAATCCCCTGTTTCTATCAAGCCCTAGACAAAACAACCAACTGCTTCTCAAATCACATACAAACTACTGCTTGTATCAAACCCTATGCAAACGACTTTAGATGTCAAAAGGAGAAAGGAAACCTTTGTGCACTGCAGAGGTGCTGGTTGTGGATCAATAAGATCTCAGAGTCACACATTGTGCAATCATTATCCAGAGGAAATGGTGATAGATGCTATAGATCTCACATGAGGCAGTGTGTAACGACACAACTATTACAGTTCATCAAATCATCGGTCAGTATCTCTCCTCCTGAATGCAGTTATGACAAGACATAACAAGATAACATAATATAACCTGACATAAGAGGAATAAGGGAATAATGGAATAGAAGAGGACGTCAGAATGGATGTTGAGAAGCGGCCCTTAAGGAAACGGGAATGTGAGAAACATCTCCTATCCTCTAGGAATGAATCCTCTTCTTTAGTAATCCCCACATACAGTATAATACCTGCCTATTACCAGATCCATCCTCACTTAACACCTCCTGATACTAGAGCCCTCCACCATACTGCACCATTGTTCAGCCTGGGGTACACAGAGGTAAGAGCAAGGGCATTATAAACGCAACAAATAAAATAAATAAAAGCAACAACAAATAAAAGCTGTGAGTGCACGTCTGAACGCTCCGTTTCCCATGCATGGAGTGTTTCCCACGTGGTCCGGGTGTTTAACTCTTACCCAGGATGTTGTTTCATAGATTTTGGCACCAAATTGGCATTATCAGTGTGTAGGCAGCTAAAGGGCTTTGTCCGCCACGCCTCGAAAGACGATTAAGCCAACGAGTCAAACCAAACATGGAGCATCCTATTGAGACAATACCGTGTGTGTGTGTGTGTGTGTGTGTGTGTGTGTGCGTGCGTGCGTGCGTGCGTGCGTGCAGCAGACTGTAAAAATGACAATTAAGCATTAGTGTTTTGACAGCCTCTGCTAAAAACAGCCTTTCTCACTATTACAGGCTAAATCTCTCTTTCTCTCTAATCCCCGACTTGGAAATGGACAATGGACAAACATAGTGCTATAATAACATCCTATCAGAATTCAATTATTGAATTATCTGGCTCACTGTCATCTCCATTTCTACTGAAATGTCTATATGTGTCTCTACTATTCCTTGAGTTTTAGTCAGTCTGTCTGTTTCATCCATTATTTCTTGCAGTCCGTTTCTGTCCTTCTCTCCCTCTGTCTGTTTGTGCCTCTGTCTCTCTCTCTGGTCCACAGCTTATCTGTAATGACTATAAAACTGTCGCAGCACAAGTTGTGATGATCCCTCCAAACAACACTGACACACACAAACTAAATATTTCCTTTCATCAGATGGAAGAGAGAGAGAAAAAGGAGAGGAGGAAGAGAGGAAGGTATATAAAAAGAGATTCTCAAGAATAGCAAAGTGATGCTACTAATGCCTGAAAGCCATAGTACAACATCCCTAATTCCTCAGGCATCGTCCCCTATTAAAGATCCCTCATTCCTCAGGCCTCGTTCCCTGTTCAAGATCCCTCATTCCTCAGGCCTCATTCCATGTTCAAGATCCCTCATTCCTCAGGCCTCATCCCCTGTTCAAGATCCCTCATTCCTCAGGCCTCATCCCATATTCAAGATCCCTGATTCCTCAGGCCTCATCCCCTGTTCAAGATCCCTCATTCCTCAGGCCTCATCCCCTGTTCAAGATCCCTCATTCCTCATTCCTCAGGCCTCATCCCCTGTTCAAGATCCCTCATTCCTCATTCCTCAGGCCTCATTCCCTGCTCAAGATCCCTCATTCCTCAGGCCTCATCCCCTGTTCAAGATCCCTCATTCCTCAGGCCTCATCCCATATTCAAGATCCCTGATTCCTCAGGCCTCATCCCCTGTTCAAGATCCCTCATTCCTCAGGCCTCATCCCCTGTTCAAGATCCCTCATTCCTCATTCCTCATTCCTCATCCCCTGTTCAAGATCCCTCATTCCTCATTCCTCAGGCCTCATACCCTGTTCAAGATCCCTCATTCCTCATTCCTCAGGCCTCATTCCCTGTTCAAGATCCCTCATTCCTCAGGCATTGTCTCCTATTCAAGATCTCTGATTACATTTACATCTCTGATTCCTCAGGCCTCATTCCCTGTTCAAGATTCCTCATTCCTCAGGCCTCATCCCATGTTCAAGATCCCTCATTCTTCAGGCCTCATCCCCTGTTCAAGATCCCTCATTCCTCAGGCCTCATCCCCTGTTCAAGATCCCTCATTCCTCAGGCCTCATCCCCTATTCAAGATCCCTCATTCCTCAGGCCTCATCCCCTGTTCAAGATCCCTCATTCCTCAGGCCTCATCCCCTGTTCAAGATCCCTCATTCCTCATTCCTCAGGCCTCAACCCCTGTTCAAGATCCCTGATTCCTCAGGCCTCATCCCCTGTTCAAGATCCCTCATTTCTCAGGCCTCATCCCCTGTTCAAGATCCCTCATTCCTCAGGCCTCATTCCCTGTTCAAGATCCCTGATTCCTCAGGCCTCATCCCCTGTTCAAGATCCCTCATTCCTCAGGCCTCATCCCCTGTTCAAGATCCCTCATTCCTCATTCCTCAGGTCTCACCCGCTGTTCAAGATCCCTCATTCCTCATTCCTCAGGCCTCATCCCCTGTTCAAGATCCATCATTCCTCATTCCTCAGGCCTCATTCCCTGTTCAAGACCCCTGATTCCTCAGGCCTCATTCCCTGTTCAAGATCCCTCATTCCTCAGACCTCATCCCCTGTTCAAGATCTCTGATTCCTCGGGCCTCATTCCCTGTTCAAGATTCCTCAGGCCTCATCCCAAGTTCAAGATCCCCCATTCCTCATTCCTCATTCCCTCTTCAAGATCCCTCATTCCTCAGGCCTCATTCCCTGTTCAAGATCCCTCATTCCTCAGGCCTCATCCCCTGTTCAAGATCCCTCATTCCTCAGGCCTCATCCCCTATTCAAGATCCCTGATTCCTCAGGCCTCATCCCCTGTTCAAGATCCCTCATTCCTCAGGCCTCATCCCTGTTCAAGATCCCTCATTCCTCATTCCTCAGTTCTCATACCCTGTTTAAGATCCCTCATTCCTCAGGCTTCATCCCCTATTCAAGATCCCTCATTCCTCAGGCCTCATCCCCTGTTCAAGATCCCTAATTCCTCAGGCCTCATCCCCTGTTCAAGATCCCTCATTCCTCATTCCTCAGGCCTCATCCCCTGTTCAAGATCCCTGATTCCTCAGGCCTCATCCCCTGTTCAAGATCCCTCATTCCTCAGGCCTCATCCCCTGTTCAAGATCCCTCATTCCTCAGGCCTCATTCCCTGTTCAAGGTCCCTGATTCCTCAGGCCTCATCCCCTGTTCAAGATCCCTCATTCCTCAGGCCTCATCCCCTGTTCAAGATCCCTCATTCCTCATTCTTCAGGCCTCATCCCCTGTTCAAGATCCCTCATTCCTCATTCCTCAGGCCTCATCCCCTGTTTAAGATCCCTCATTCCTCAGGCCTCATCCCCTATTCAAGATCCCTCATTCCTCAGGCCTCATCCCCTGTTCAAGATCCCTCATTCCTCAGGCCTCATCCCCTGTTCAAGATCCCTCATTCCTCAAATCCTCAGGCCTCATCCCCTGTTCAAGATCCCTGATTCCTCAGGCCTCATTCCCTGTTCAATGTCCCTGATTCCTCAGGCCTCATCCCCTGTTCAAGATCCCTCATTCCTCAGGCCTCATCCCATATTCAAGATCCCTGATTCCTCAGGCCTCATCCCCTGTTCAAGATCCCTCATTCCTCAGGCCTCATCCCCTGTTCAAGATCCCTCATTCCTCATTCCTCAGGCCTCATCCCCTGTTCAAGATCCCTCATTCCTCATTCCTCAGGCCTCATACCCTGTTCAAGATCCCTCATTCCTCATTCCTCAGGCCTCATTCCCTGTTCAAGATCCCTCATTCCTCAGACATTGTCTCCTATTCAAGATCTCTGATTACATTTACATCTCTGATTCCTCAGGCCTCATTCCCTGTTCAAGATTCCTCATTCCTCAGGCCTCATCCCATGTTCAAGATCCCTCATTCTTCAGGCCTCATCCCCTGTTCAAGATCCCTCATTCCTCAGGCCTCATCCCCTGTTCAAGATCCCTCATTCCTCAGGCCTCATCCCCTATTCAAGTTCCCTCATTCCTCAGGCCTCATCCCCTGTTCAAGATCCCTCATTCCTCAGGCCTCATCCCCTGTTCAAGATCCCTCATTCCTCATTCCTCAGGCCTCATCCCCTTTTCAAGATCCCTCATTCCTCAGGCCTCATCCCCTGTTCAAGATCCCTGATTCCTCATTCTTCAGGCCTCATCCCCTGTTCAAGATCCCTCATTCCTCATTCCTCAGGCCTCATCCCCTGTTTAAGATCCCTCATTCCTCAGGCCTCATCCCCTATTCAAGATCCCTCATTCCTCAGGCCTCATCCCCTGTTCAAGATCCCTCATTCCTCAGGCCTCATCCCCTGTTCAAGATCCCTCATTCCTCAAATCCTCAGGCCTCATCCCCTGTTCAAGATCCCTGATTCCTCAGGCCTCATTCCCTGTTCAATGTCCCTGATTCCTCAGGCCTCATCCCCTGTTCAAGATCCCTCATTCCTCAGGCCTCATCCCATATTCAAGATCCCTGATTCCTCAGGCCTCATCCCCTGTTCAAGATCCCTCATTCCTCAGGCCTCATCCCCTGTTCAAGATCCCTCATTCCTCATTCCTCAGGCCTCATCCCCTGTTCAAGATCCCTCATTCCTCATTCCTCAGGCCTCATACCCTGTTCAAGATCCCTCATTCCTCATTCCTCAGGCCTCATTCCCTGTTCAAGATCCCTCATTCCTCAGGCATTGTCTCCTATTCAAGATCTCTGATTACATTTACATCTCTGATTCCTCAGGCCTCATTCCCTGTTCAAGATTCCTCATTCCTCAGGCCTCATCCCATGTTCAAGATCCCTCATTCTTCAGGCCTCATCCCCTGTTCAAGATCCCTCATTCCTCAGGCCTCATCCCCTGTTCAAGATCCCTCATTCCTCAGGCCTCATCCCCTATTCAAGATCCCTCATTCCTCAGGCCTCATCCCCTGTTCAAGATCCCTCATTCCTCAGGCCTCATCCCCTGTTCAAGATCCCTCATTTCTCATTTCTCAGGCCTCATCCCCTTTTCAAGATCCCTGATTCCTCAGGCCTCATCCCCTGTTCAAGATCCCTCATTTCTCAGGCCTCATACCCTGTTCAAGATCCCTCATTCCTCAGGCCTCATTCCCTGTTCAAGATCCCCCATTCCTCAGGCTTCATCCCCTGTTCAAGATCCCTCATTCCTCAGGCCTCATCCCCTGTTTAAGATCCCTCAATCCTCAGGCCTCATCCCCTATTCAAGATCCCTCATTCCTCAGGCCTCATCCCCTGTTCAAGATCCCTCATTCCTCAGGCCTCATCCCCTGTTTAAGATCCCTCATTCCTCAGGCCTCATCCCCTATTCAAGATCCCTCATTCCTCAGGCCTCATCCCCTGTTCAAGATCCCTCATTCCTCATTCCTCAGGCCTCATCCCCTGTTCAAGATCCCTGATTCCTCAGGCCTCATCCCCTGTTCAAGATCCCTCATTTCTCAGGCCTCATCCCCTGTTCAAGATCCCTCATTCCTCAGGCCTCATTCCCTGTTCAAGATCCCTGATTCCTCAGGCCTCATCCCCTGTTCAAGATCCCTCATTCCTCAGGCCTCATCCCCTGTTCAAGATCCCTCATTCCTCATTCCTCAGGTCTCACCCGCTGTTCAAGATCCCTCATTCCTCATTCCTCAGGCCTCATCCCCTGTTCAAGATCCATCATTCCTCATTCCTCAGGCCTCATTCCCTGTTCAAGACCCCTGATTCCTCAGGCCTCATTCCCTGTTCAAGATCCCTCATTCCTCAGACCTCATCCCCTGTTCAAGATCTCTGATTCCTCAGGCCTCATTCCCTGTTCAAGATTCCTCAGGCCTCATCCCAAGTTCAAGATCCCCCATTCCTCAGGCCTCATTCCCTGTTCAAGATCCCTCATTCCTCAGGCCTCATTCCCTGTTCAAGATCCCTCATTCCTCAGGCCTCATCCCCTGTTCAAGATCCCTCATTCCTCAGGCCTCATCCCCTATTCAAGATCCCTAATTCCTCAGGCCTCATCCCCTGTTCAAGATCCCTCATTCCTCAGGCCTCATCCCTGTTCAAGATCCCTCATTCCTCATTCCTCAGGCCTCATACCCTGTTTAAGATCCCTCATTCCTCAGGCTTCATCCCCTGTTCAAGATCCCTCATTCCTCAGGCCTCATCCCGTGTTCAAGATCCCTCATTCCTCAGGCCTCATCCCCTGTTCAAGATCCCTCATTCCTCATTCCACAGGCCTCATCCCCTGTTCAAGATCCCTGATTCCTCAGGCCTCATCCCCTGTTCAAGATCCCTCATTCCTCAGGCCTCATCCCCTGTTCAAGATCCCTCATTCCTCATTCCTCAGGCCTCATCCCCTTTTCAAGATCCCTGATTCCTCAGGCCTCATCCCCTGTTCAAGATCCCTAATTTCTCAGGCCTCATACCCTGTTCAAGATCCCTCATTCCTCAGGCCTCATTCCCTGTTCAAGATCCCTCATTCCTCAGGCTTCATCCCCTGTTCAAGATCCCTCATTCCTCAGGCCTCATCCCCTGTTTAAGATCCCTCAATCCTCAGGCCTCATCCCCTATTCAAGATCCCTCATTCCTCAGGCCTCATCCCCTATTCAAGATCCCTCATTCCTCAGGCCTCATCCCCTGTTCAAGATCCCTCATTCCTCATTCCTCAGGCCTCATCCCCTGTTCAAGATCCCTGATTCCTCAGGCCTCATCCCCTTTTCAAGATCCCTCATTTCTCAGGCCTCATCCCCTGTTCAAGATCCCTCATTCCTCAGGCCTCATTCCCTGTTCAAGATCCCTGATTCCTCAGGCCTCATCCCCTGTTCAAGATCCCTCATTCCTCAGGCCTCATCCCCTGTTCAAGATCCCTCATTCCTCATTCCTCAGGTCTCACCCGCTGTTCAAGATCCCTCATTCCTCATTCCTCAGGCCTCATCCCCTGTTCAAGATCCATCATTCCTCATTCCTCAGGCCTCATTCCCTGTTCAAGACCCCTGATTCCTCAGGCCTCAATTCCTGTTCAAGATCCCTCATTCCTCAGACCTCATCCCCTGTTCAAGATCTCTGATTCCTCAGGCCTCATTCCCTGTTCAAGATTCCTCAGGCCTCATTCCAAGTTCAAGATCCCCCATTCCTCATTCCTCATTCCCTGTTCAAGATCCCTCATTCCTCAGGCCTCATTCCCTGTTCAAGATCCCTCATTCCTCAGGCCTCATCCCCTGTTCAAGATCCCTCATTCCTCAGGCCTCATCCCCTATTCAAGATCCCTGATTCCTCAGGCCTCATCCCCTGTTCAAGATCCCTCATTCCTCAGGCCTCATCCCTGTTCAAGATCCCTCATTCCTCATTCCTCAGGCCTCATACCCTGTTTAAGATCCCTCATTCCTCAGGCTTCATCCCCTATTCAAGATCCCTCATTCCTCAGACCTCATCCCCTGTTCAAGATCCCTCATTCCTCAGGCCTCATCCCCTGTTCAAGATCCCTCATTCCTCATTCCTCAGGCCTCATCCCCTGTTCAAGATCCCTGATTCCTCAGGCCTCATCCCCTGTTCAAGATCCCTCATTCCTCAGGCCTCATCCCCTGTTCAAGATCCCTCATTCCTCAGGCCTCATTCCCTGTTCAAGGTCCCTGATTCCTCAGGCCTCATCCCCTGTTCAAGATCCCTCATTCCTCAGGCCTCATCCCCTGTTCAAGATCCCTCATTCCTCATTCTTCAGGCCTCATCCCCTGTTCAAGATCCCTCATTCCTCATTCCTCAGGCCTCATCCCCTGTTTAAGATCCCTCATTCCTCAGGCCTCATCCCCTATTCAAGATCCCTCATTCCTCAGGCCTCATCCCCTGTTCAAGATCCCTCATTCCTCAGGCCTCATCCCCTGTTCAAGATCCCTCATTCCTCATTCCTCAGGCCTCATCCCCTGTTCAAGATCCCTGATTCCTCAGGCCTCATTCCCTGTTCAATGTCCCTGATTCCTCAGGCCTCATCCCCTGTTCAAGATCCCTCATTCCTCAGGCCTCATCCCCTGTTCAAGATCCCTCATTCCTCAGGCCTCATCCCCTGTTCAAGATCCCTCATTCCTCAGGCCTCATTCCCTGTTCAAGGTCCCTGAATCCTCAGGCCTCATCCCCTGTTCAAGATCCCTCATTCCTCATTCCTCAGGCCTCATCCCCTGTTCAAGATCCCTGATTCCTCAGGCCTCATCCCCTGTTCAAGATCCCTCATTCCTCAGGCCTCATTCCCTGTTCAAGATCCCTCATTCCTCAGGCCTCATTCCCTGTTCAAGGTCCCTGATTCCTCAGGCCTCATCCCCTGTTCAAGATCCCTCATTCCTCAGGCCTCATCCCCTGTTCAAGATCCCTCATTCCTCATTCTTCAGGCCTCATCCCCTGTTCAAGATCCCTCATTCCTCATTCCTCAGGCCTCATCCCCTGTTTAAGATCCCTCATTCCTCAGGCCTCATCCCCTATTCAAGATCCCTCATTCCTCAGGCCTCATCCCCTGTTCAAGATCCCTCATTCCTCAGGCCTCATCCCCTGTTCAAGATCCCTCATTCCTCATTCCTCAGGCCTCATCCCCTGTTCAAGATCCCTGATTCCTCAGGCCTCATTCCCTGTTCAATGTCCCTGATTCCTTAGTTCTCATCCCCTGTTCAAGATCCCTCATTCCTCAGGCCTCATCCCCTGTTCAAGATCCCTCATTCCTCATTCTTCAGGCCTCATCCCCTGTTCAAGATCCCTCATTCCTCATTCCTCAGGCCTCATCCCCTGTTTAAGATCCCTCATTCCTCAGGCCTCATCCCCTATTCAAGATCCCTCATTCCTCAGGCCTCATCCCCTGTTCAAGATCCCTCATTCCTCAGGCCTCATCCCCTGTTCAAGATCCCTCATTCCTCATTCCTCAGGCCTCATCCCCTGTTCAAGATCCCTGATTCCTCAGGCCTCATCCCCTGTTCAAGATCCCTCATTCCTCAGGCCTCATCCCCTGTTCAAGATCCCTCATTCCTCAGGCCTCATTCCCTGTTCAAGGTCCCTGAATCCTCAGGCCTCATCCCCTGTTCAAGATCCCCCATTCCTCATTCCTCAGGCCTCATCCCCTGTTCAAGATCCCTCATTCCTCAGGCCTCATCCCCTGTTCAAGATCCCTCATTCCTCAGGTCTCATTCCCTGTTCAAGACCCCTGATTCCTCAGGCCTCATCCCCTGTTCAAGATTCCTCATTCCTCAGGCCTCATTCCCTGTTCAAGATCCCTCATTCCTCAGACCTCATCCCCTGTTCAAGATCTCTGATTCCTCAGGCCTCATTCCCTGTTCAAGATTCCTCAGGCCTCATCCCATGTTCAAGATCCCCCATTCCTCATTCCTCATTCCCTGTTCAAGATCCCTTATTCCTCAGGCCTCATTCCCTGTTCAAGATTCCTCATTCCTCAGGCCTCATTCCCTGTTCAAGATCCCTCATTCCTCAGGCCTCATTCCCTGTTCAAGATCCCTCATTCCTCAGGCCTCATTCCCTGTTCAAGATCCCTCATTCCTCAGGCCTCATCCCCTGTTCAGGGTCCCTCACTCCTATGATCCCCAGTTCATCTCAGCATAGCATTTTCCCATTCCCAACAAGTCATCACCATCTCAGTACCCCACCATATTCCCTCAGCCAGTCCCAATTCATTCCCTCCCCCTTCCCCTTGGCCCTAACCCTCCAGTATTTTCAGATCTGTAAGGTGGAAGCAATATGGTGGAAGCTCTACCACAGAACTGCTGATACCTATCCAGACCTTACAGATCTGTAAACATCAAATGGTTAGGACCAAGGGGTAGGTGTAGGGAGCGTCTTGCCTTACCCTTTGCCCTTTGACCTCCATCTTCCCCTTTCTCCTCCCCTCTCCTTTTTACCCCCAACTCACCTTAAACCTTCCCCAAGTCTCCCCTCACTCTCTACATCCTTCCCCTTCCTCTTTCCCTCCTCCTCCCTTGTCCTCACCGTCTCCCTTCCTCCTCCTGTCCTCCCTTATCCTCCCTATCTCCCGGCCTCCTTCCTCCTCCTCCCCTCCCTCCCTTTCCTCACCGTCTCCCTCACTCCTTCTTCCTCTCATCCTCCCTTGTCCTCGCCGTTTCCCTCCTTCCTCCTCCCTCCCTTGTCCTCAATGTTTCCCTCCCTCCTTTCTCCTCCCGTCCCCCCTTGTCCTCACCATCTCCCTCCCTCCTTCCTCCTCCCCTCCTCCCCTGTCCTCACCGTCTCCCACCAGCTGCAGCAGGGCCAGGTCGAGGGGGCGTTTCCAGCGGGAGTTCTTGTGCAGGGCGATACCGTAGCCTGTGGTGGCAAATACCTTCCCAGAGCCTATGGTCATCACCTTTGACAAGCAAACATCAATCAATCAATCAATCAAGCAAGCAACTACTCACTCACTCAATCACTCACTCCCTCACTCACCCAACCAATCAACCAAGCAATACATCACATTTTGTATTGCTATTTTCACAAATGCAATTTTCACAAAGTGACAGCAATCCACTATCTAGCTGACAAAAAAACACAATAAAGGAGTAAATGGATAGAAAACATCAAGTCAAACTTGTCTGGTCATCACCTTACAACCCTCGTCTTTCCTGGCCATGTAGTTCAACACAGCTGCATCGTAGATAAAGGCATCCAACTTCCTGTAGAGAGAGCGGGGGAGTTAAAGAGTTAATAGAACAGGGGGATGGGGTAGAGAAAGAGAAAGGGCAAGAGTTGAGAGAGTGAGAGAGATCTGAAGTTAGAACGAGAGAGAAAGGGAAGAGTTGAGAGAGTGAGAGAGATCTGAAGTTAGAACGGGAGAGAGGGAGGAGAGAGAAAGGGAAGTTGAGAGAGTGAGAGAGATCTGAAGTTAGAACGGGAGAGAGGGAGGAGAGAGAAAGGGAAGAGTTGAGAGAGTGAGAGAGATCTGAAGTTAGAACGAGAGAGAGGGAGGAGAGAGAAAGGGAAGAGTTGAGAGAGTGAGAGAGATCTGAAGTTAGAACGGGAGAGAGGGAGGAGAGAGATAGGGAGAACGTGCCAAAGAGAGTGAAAAGTGAAGAGAGTGAAAGAGAGAGGGGATGGAAGGTGGAGAGAGAAGGATTTATACAGTACTGTGAGAAAAGAGATGGGAGGAAAGAGAGAGGGAAAGAAGATTTACACACTTCAGGGGCAAAAGACACATGGGGAGAGAGATAGAGAGTGATGAGGATTATAAAGTTTAAGAACAAACACACCGAGAGAACACACAGGGGAGGAAATAACCAGAGAGAGAGAGAGGGTGGGTGGGTGGGTGGGTGGGAGGGTGGGAGGGCATATATTAAAGAAAGGAAAGGAAAAAATGATGGAGAGATAAAGAGAGGCTGAGGTGGAGCGAAAGAGAGAGAGAGAAGAGGGGTGAGAGAGGAAGACAGAGGGAGCGACAGAGAGCATCTCATTCCCAGCACATTAACAGTGTTCTATAAATGGGGTGGCGAGGCAATCGGGGAGAGATGATGACAGGAGCTTAGTGACAGTAAACTGTAAGGATTATATAACCCAGCAGACATATGATGCAGATTTAACAAGAGAAGAAGAGAGGAGGAGGGAAAGAGGAGAGGTATGCAGAGAGAGGAGAGGAGAGGGTAGAGGAGAGATATGCAGAGAGAAGGAGAGGAGAGGGTAGAGGAGAGGAATGCAGAGAGAGGAGAGGAGAGGGTAGAGGAGAGGAGAGGGATGTAGAGAGAAGGCGAGGAGAGGGTAGAGGAGAGGTATGCAGAGAGAGGAGAGGAGAGGGTAGAGGAGAGAAATGCAGAGAGAAGGAGAGGAGAGGGTAGAGGAGAGATATGCAGAGAGAGGAGAGGAGAGGGTAGAGGAGAGGAATGCAGAGAGAAGGAGAGGAGAGGGTAGAGGAGAGGTATGCAGAGAGAGGAGAGGAGAGGGTAGAGGAGAGGAATGCAGAGAGAAGGAGAGGAGAGGGTAGAGGAGAGGAGAGGGATGTAGAGAGAAGGAGAGGAGAGGGTAGGGGAGAGGAATGCAGAGAGAGGAGAGGAGAGGGTAGAGGAGAGGGATGTAGAGAGAAGGAGAGGAGAGGGTAGAGGAGAGGTATGCAGAGACAATGAGAGGAGAGGGTAGAGGAGAGCTATGCAGAGAGAATGAGAGGAGAGTGTAGAGGAGAGGAGAGGGATGTAGAGAGAAGGACCGGAGATGGTAGAGGAGAGGTATGCAGAGAGAATTAGAGGAGAGGGTAGAGGAGATGGATGTAGAGAGAAGGACAGGAGAGGGTAGAGGAGAGGGATGTAGAGAGAAGGAGAGGAGAGGGTAGAGGAGAGGTATGCAAAGAGAATGAGAGGAGAGGGTAGAGGAGAGGAGAGGGATGTAGAGAGAAGGACAGGAGATGGTAGAGGAGAGGTATGCAGAGAGGAGAGGAGAGGGTAAAGGAGATGGATGTAGAGAGAAGGACAGGAGAGGGTAGAGGAGAGGGATGTAGAGAGAGGGAGAGGAGAGGGTAGAGGAAAGGGATGCAGAGAGACGGAGAGGAGAGGGTAGAGGAGAGGAGAGGGATGTAGAGAGAAGGAGAGGAGAGGGTAGAGGAGAGGTATGCAGAGAGGAGAGGAGAGGGTAGAGGAGAGGGATGCAGAGAGAAGGACAGGAGATGGTAGAGGAGAGGGATGTAGAGAGAAGGAGAGAGTAGAGCAGAGGGATGGAAAGAGGAGAGGAGAGGGCAGAGGAGAGGAGAGGGATGTAGAGAGAAGGAGAGGAGAGGGTAGAGGAGAGGGATGGAGAGAGGAGAGGAGAGGGTAGAGGAGAGGAGAGGGTAGAGCAGAGGGATGGAGAGAGGAGAGGAGAGGGTAGAGCAGAGGGATGGAGAGAGGAGAGGAGAGGGTAGAGGAGAGGGATGGAGAGAGGAGAGGGTAGAGGAGAGGAGAGGGATGCAGAGAGAAGGAGAGGAGAGGGTAGAGGAGATGGATGGAAAGAGAAAGACAGGAGAGGGTAGAGGAGAGGGATGGAGAGAAGAGAGGAGAGGGTAGAGGAGAGGGATGTAGAGAGAAGGACAGGAGAGGGTAGAGGAGAGGGATGGAGAGAGGAGAGGGTAGAGGAGAGGGATGGAGAGAGGAGAGGAGAGGGTAGAGGAGAGGGATGCAGAGAGGAGAGGAGAGGGTAGAGGAGAGGAGAGGGTAGAGCAGAGGGATGGAGAGAGGAGAGGAGAGGGTAGAGGAGAGGGATGCAGAGAGAAGGAGAGGAGAGGGTAGAGGAGATAGATGGAGAGAGGAGAGGAGAGGGTAGAGGAGAGGAGAGGGTAGAGCAGAGGGATGGAGAGAGGAGAGGAGAGGGTAGAGGAGAGGGATGTAGAGAGAAGGAGAGGATAGGGTAGAGGAGAGGGATGGAGAGAGGAGAGGAGAGGGTAGAGGAGAGGTATGCAGAGAGAAGGAGAGGAGAGGGTAGAGGAGAGGAATGCAGAGAGAGGAGAGGAGAGGGTAGAGGAGAGGAGAGGGATGTAGAGAGAAGGAGAGGAGAGGGTAGAGGAGAGGTATGCAGAGAGAGGAGAGGAGAGGGTAGAGGAGAGAAATGCAGAGAGAAGGAGAGGAGAGGGTAGAGGAGAGATATGCAGAGAGAGGAGAGGAGAGGGTAGAGGAGAGGAATGCAGAGAGAAGGAGAGGAGAGGATAGATGAGAGGTATGCAGAGAGAGGAGAGGAGAGGGTAGAGGAGAGGAATGCAGAGAGCAGGAGAGGAGAGGGTAGAGGAGAGGTATGCAGAGAGAATGAGAGGAGAGGGTAGAGGAGAGGTATGCAGAGAGAATGAGAGGAGAGGGTAGAGGAGAGGTATGCAGAGAGAATGAGAGGAGAGTGTAGAGGAGAGGAGAGGGATGTAGAGAGAAGGAGAGGAGAGGGTAGAGGAGAGGAATGCAGAGAGAGGAGAGGAGAGGGTAGAGGAGAGGGATGTAGAGAGAAGGAGAGGAGAGGGTAGAGGAGAGGTATGCAGAGAGAATGAGAGGAGAGGGTAGAGGAGAGGTATGCAGAGAGAATGAGAGGAGAGTGTAGAGGAGAGGAGAGGGATGTAGAGAGAAGGACCGGAGATGGTAGAGGAGAGGTATGCAGAGAGAATGAGAGGAGAGGGTAGAGGAGATGGATGTAGAGAGAAGGACAGGAGAGGGTAGAGGAGAGGGATGTAGAGAGAAGGAGAGGAGAGGGTAGAGGAGAGGTATGCAAAGAGAATGAGAGGAGAGGGTAGAGGAGAGGAGAGGGATGTAGAGAGAAGGACAGGAGATGGTAGAGGAGAGGTATGCAGAGAGGAGAGGAGAGGGTAAAGGAGATGGATGTAGAGAGAAGGACAGGAGAGGGTAGAGGAGAGGGATGTAGAGAGAGGGAGAGGAGAGGGTAGAGGAAAGGGATGCAGAGAGACGGAGAGGAGAGGGTAGAGGAGAGGAGAGGGATGTAGAGAGAAGGAGAGGAGAGGGTAGAGGAGAGGGATGGAGAGAGGAGAGGAGAGGGTAGAGGAGAGGAGTGGGTAGAGCAGAGGGATGGAGAGAGGAGAGGGTAGAGCAGAGGGATGGAGAGAGGAGAGGAGAGGGTAGAGGAGAGGGATGGAGAGAGGAGAGGGTAGAGGAGAGGAGAGGGATGCAGAGAGAAGGAGAGGAGAGGGTAGAGGAGATGGATGGAAAGAGAAAGACATTAGAGGGTAGAGGAGAGGGATGGAGAGAGGAGAGGAGAGGGTAGAGGAGAGGGTTGTAGAGACGAGGACAGGAGAAGGTAGAGGAGAGGGATGGAGAGAGGAGAGGGTAGAGGAGAGGGATGGAGAGAGGAGAGGAGAGGGTAGAGGAGAGGGATGGAGAGAGGAGAGGGTAGAGGAGAGGGATGGAGAGAGGAGAGGAGAGGGTAGAGGAGAGGGATGCAGAGAGGAGAGGAGAGGGTAGAGGAGAGGAGAGGGTAGAGCAGAGGGATGGAGAGAGGAGAGGAGAGGGTAGAGGAGAGGGATGCAGAGAGAAGGAGAGGAGAGGGTAGAGGAGATAGATGGAGAGAGGAGAGGAGAGGGTAGAGGAGAGGAGAGGGTAGAGCAGAGGGATGGAGAGAGGAGAGGAGAGGGTAGAGGAGAGGGATGTAGAGAGAAGGAGAGGAGAGGGTAGAGGAGAGGGATGGAGAGAGGAGAGGAGAGGGTAGAGGAGAGGTATGCAGAGAGAAGGAGAGGAGAGGGTAGAGGAGAGGAATGCAGAGAGAGGAGAGGAGAGGGTAGAGGAGAGGAGAGGGATGTAGAGAGAAGGAGAGGAGAGGGTAGAGGAGAGGTATGCAGAGAGAGGAGAGGAGAGGGTAGAGGAGAGAAATGCAGAGAGAAGGAGAGGAGAGGGTAGAGGAGAGATTTGCAGAGAGAGGAGAGGAGAGGGTAGAGGAGAGGAATGCAGAGAGAAGGAGAGTAGAGGATAGATGAGAGGTATGCAGAGAGAGGAGAGGAGAGGGTAGAGGAGAGGAATGCAGAGAGAAGGAGAGGAGAGGGTAGACGAGAGGAGAGGGATGTAGAGAGAAGGAGAGGAGAGGGTAGAGGAGAGGAATGCAGAGAGAGGAGAGGAGAGGGTAGAGGAGAGGGATGTAGACAGAAGGAGAGGAGAGGGTAGAGGAGAGGTATGCAGAGAGAATGAGAGGAGAGGGTAGAGGAGAGGTATGCAGAGAGAATGAGAGGAGAGTGTAGAGGAGAGGAGAGGGATGTAGAGAGAAGGACCGGAGATGGTAGAGGAGAGGTATGCAGAGAGAATGAAAGGAGAGGGTAGAGGAGATGGATGTAGAGAGAAGGACAGGAGAGGGTAGAGGAGAGGGATGTAGAGAGAAGGAGAGGAGAGGGTAGAGGAGAGGTATGCAAAGAGAATGAGAGGAGAGGGTAGAGGAGAGGAGAGGGATGTAGAGAGAAGGACAGGAGATGGTAGAGGAGAGGTATGCAGAGAGGAGAGGAGAGGGTAAAGGAGATGGATGTAGAGAGAAGGACAGGAGAGGGTAGAGGAGAGGGATGTAGAGAGAGGGAGAGGAGAGGGTAGAGGAAAGGGATGCAGAGAGACGGAGAGGAGAGGGTAGAGGAGAGGAGAGGGATGTAGAGAGAAGGAGAGGAGAGGGTAGAGGAGAGGTATGCAGAGAGGAGAGGAGAGGGTAGAGGAGAGGGATGCAGAGAGAAGGACAGGAGATGGTAGAGGAGAGGGATGTAGAGAGAAGGAGAGAGTAGAGCAGAGGGATGGAAAGAGGAGAGGAGAGGGCAGAGGAGAGGAGAGGGATGTAGAGAGAAGGAGAGGAGAGGGTAGAGGAGAGGGATGGAGAGAGGAGAGGAGAGGGTAGAGGAGAGGAGAGGGTAGAGCAGAGGGATGGAGAGAGGAGAGGAGAGGGTAGAGCAGAGGGATGGAGAGAGGAGAGGAGAGGGTAGAGGAGAGGGATGGAGAGAGGAGAGGGTAGTGGAGAGGAGAGGGATGCAGAGAGAAGGAGAGGAGAGGGTAGAGGAGATGGATGGAAAGAGAAAGACAGGAGAGGGTAGAGGAGAGGGATGGAGAGAAGAGAGGAGAGGGTAGAGGAGAGGGATGTAGAGAGAAGGACAGGAGAGGGTAGAGGAGAGGGATGGAGAGAGGAGAGGGTAGAGGAGAGGAGAGGGATGTAGAGAGAAGGAGAGGAGAGGGTAGAGGAGAGGTATGCAGAGAGAAGGAGAGGAGAGGGTAGAGGAGAGATATGCAGAGAGAGGAGAGGAGAGGGTAGAGGAGAGGAATGCAGAGAGAAGGAGAGGAGAGGATAGATGAGAGGTATGCAGAGAGAGGAGAGGAGAGGGTAGAGGAGAGGAATGCAGAGAGAAGGAGAGGAGAGGGTAGAGGAGAGGAGAGGGATGTAGAGAGAAGGAGAGGAGAGGGTAGAGGAGAGGAATGCAGAGAGAGGAGAGGAGAGGGTAGAGGAGAGGGATGTAGAGAGAAGGAGAGGAGAGGGTAGAGGAGAGGTATGCAGAGAGAAGGAGAGGAGAGGGTAGAGGAGAGGTATGCAGAGAGAATGAGAGGAGAGTGTAGAGGAGAGGAGAGGGATGTAGAGAGAAGGACCGGAGATGGTAGAGGAGAGGTATGCAGAGAGAATGAGAGGAGAGGGTAGAGGAGATGGATGTAGAGAGAAGGACAGGAGAGGGTAGAGGAGAGGGATGTAGAGAGAAGGAGAGGAGAGGGTAGAGGAGAGGTATGCAAAGAGAATGAGAGGAGAGGGTAGAGGAGAGGAGAGGGATGTAGAGAGAAGGACAGGAGATGGTAGAGGAGAGGTATGCAGAGAGGAGAGGAGAGGGTAAAGGAGATGGATGTAGAGAGAAGGACAGGAGAGGGTAGAGGAGAGGGATGTAGAGAGAGGGAGAGGAGAGGGTAGAGGAAAGGGATGCAGAGAGACGGAGAGGAGAGGGTAGAGGAGAGGAGAGGGATGTAGAGAGAAGGAGAGGAGAGGGTAGAGGAGAGGGATGGAGAGAGGAGAGGAGAGGGTAGAGGAGAGGAGTGGGTAGAGCAGAGGGATGGAGAGAGGAGAGGGTAGAGCAGAGGGATGGAGAGAGGAGAGGAGAGGGTAGAGGAGAGGGATGGAGAGAGGAGAGGGTAGAGGAGAGGAGAGGGATGCAGAGAGAAGGAGAGGAGAGGGTAGAGGAGATGGATGGAAAGAGAAAGACATTAGAGGGTAGAGGAGAGGGATGGAGAGAGGAGAGGAGAGGGTAGAGGAGAGGGATGTAGAGACGAGGACAGGAGAAGGTAGAGGAGAGGGATGGAGAGAGGAGAGGGTAGAGGAGAGGGATGGAGAGAGGAGAGGAGAGGGTAGAGGAGAGGGATGCAGAGAGGAGAGGAGAGGGTAGAGGAGAGGAGAGGGTAGAGCAGAGGGATGGAGAGAGGAGAGGAGAGGGTAGAGGAGAGGGATGCAGAGAGAAGGAGAGGAGAGGGTAGAGGAGATAGATGGAGAGAGGAGAGGAGAGGGTAGAGGAGAGGAGATGGTAGAGCAGAGGGATGGAGAGAGGAGAGGAGAGGGTAGAGGAGAGGGATGTAGAGAGAAGGAGAGAAGAGGGTAGAGGAGAGGGATGGAGAGAGGAGAGGAGAGGGTAGAGGAGAGGTATGCAGAGAGAAGGAGAGGAGAGGGTAGAGGAGAGGAATGCAGAGAGAGGAGAGGAGAGGGTAGAGGAGAGGAGAGGGATGTAGAGAGAAGGAGAGGAGAGGGTAGAGGAGAGGTATGCAGAGAGAGGAGAGGAGAGGGTAGAGGAGAGGAATGCAGAGAGAAGGAGAGAAGAGGATAGATGAGAGGTATGCAGAGAGAGGAGAGGAGAGGGTAGAGGAGAGGAATGCAGAGAGAAGGAGAGGAGAGGGTAGACGAGAGGAGAGGGATGTAGAGAGAAGGAGAGGAGAGGGTAGAGGAGAGGAATGCAGAGAGAGGAGAGGAGAGGGTAGAGGAGAGGGATGTAGAGAGAAGGAGAGGAGAGGGTAGAGGAGAGGTATGCAGAGAGAATGAGAGGAGAGGGTAGAGGAGAGGTATGCAGAGAGAATGAGAGGAGAGTGTAGAGGAGAGGAGAGGGATGTAGAGAGAAGGACCGGAGATGGTAGAGGAGAGGTATGCAGAGAGAATGAAAGGAGAGGGTAGAGGAGATGGATGTAGAGAGAAGGACAGGAGAGGGTAGAGGAGAGGGATGTAGAGAGAAGGAGAGGAGAGGGTAGAGGAGAGGTATGCAAAGAGAATGAGAGGAGAGGGTAGAGGAGAGGAGAGGGATGTAGAGAGAAGGACAGGAGATGGTAGAGGAGAGGTATGCAGAGAGGAGAGGAGAGGGTAAAGGAGATGGATGTAGAGAGAAGGACAGGAGAGGGTAGAGGAGAGGGATGTAGAGAGAGGGAGAGGAGAGGGTAGAGGAAAGGGATGCAGAGAGACGGAGAGGAGAGGGTAGAGGAGAGGAGAGGGATGTAGAGAGAAGGAGAGGAGAGGGTAGAGGAGAGGTATGCAGAGAGGAGAGGAGAGGGTAGAGGAGAGGGATGCAGAGAGAAGGACAGGAGATGGTAGAGGAGAGGGATGTAGAGAGAAGGAGAGAGTAGAGCAGAGGGATGGAAAGAGGAGAGGAGAGGGCAGAGGAGAGGAGAGGGATGTAGAGAGAAGGAGAGGAGAGGGTAGAGGAGAGGGATGGAGAGAGGAGAGGAGAGGGTAGAGGAGAGGAGAGGGTAGAGCAGAGGGATGGAGAGAGGAGAGGAGAGGGTAGAGCAGAGGGATGGAGAGAGGAGAGGAGAGGGTAGAGGAGAGGGATGGAGAGAGAAGAGGGTAGAGGAGAGGAGAGGGATGCAGAGAGAAGGAGAGGAGAGGGTAGAGGAGATGGATGGAAAGAGAAAGACAGGAGAGGGTAGAGGAGAGGGATGGAGAGAGGAGAGGAGAGGGTAGAGGAGAGGGATGTAGAGACGAGGACAGGAGAAGGTAGAGGAGAGGGATGGAGAGAGGAGAGGGTAGAGGAGAGGGATGGAGAGAGGAGAGGAGAGGGTAGAGGAGAGGGATGCAGAGAGGAGAGGAGAGGGTAGAGGAGAGGAGAGGGTAGAGCAGAGGGATGGAGAGAGGAGAGGAGAGGGTAGAGGAGAGGGATGCAGAGAGAAGGAGAGGAGAGGGTAGAGGAGATAGATGGAGAGAGGAGAGGAGAGGGTAGAGGAGAGGAGAGGGTGGAGCAGAGGGATGGAGAGAGGAGAGGAGAGGGTAGAGGAGAGGGATGTAGAGAGAAGGAGAGGAGAGGGTAGAGGAGAGGGATGGAGAGAGGAGAGGAGAGGGTAGAGGAGAGGTATGCAGAGAGAAGGAGAGGAGAGGGTAGAGGAGAGGAGAGGGTAGAGCAGAGGGATGGAGAGAGGAGAGGAGAGGGTAGAGGAGAGGGATGCAGAGAGAAGGAGAGGAGAGGGTAGAGGAGATAGATGGAGAGAGGAGAGGAGAGGGTAGAGGAGAGGAGAGGGTAGAGCAGAGGGATGGAGAGAGGAGAGGAGAGGGTAGAGGAGAGGGATGTAGAGAGAAGGAGAGGAGAGGGTAGAGGAGAGGGATGGAGAGAGGAGAGGAGAGGGTAGAGGAGAGGTATGCAGAGAGAAGGAGAGGAGAGGGTAGAGGAGAGGAATGCAGAGAGAGGAGAGGAGAGGGTAGAGGAGAGGAGAGGGATGTAGAGAGAAGGAGAGGAGAGGGTAGAGGAGAGGTATGCAGAGAGAGGAGAGGAGAGGGTAGAGGAGAGAAATGCAGAGAGAAGGAGAGGAGAGGGTAGAGGAGAGATATGCAGAGAGAGGAGAGGAGAGGGTAGAGGAGGGGAATGCAGAGAGAAGGAGAGGAGAGGATAGATGAGAGGTATGCAGAGAGAGGAGAGGAGAGGGTAGAGGAGAGGAATGCAGAGAGAAGGAGAGGAGAGGGTAGAGGAGAGGAGAGGGATGTAGAGAGAAGGAGAGGAGAGGGTAGAGGAGAGGTATGCAGAGAGGAGAGGAGAGGGTAAAGGAGATGGATGTAGAGAGAAGGACAGGAGAGGGTAGAGGAGAGGGATGTAGAGAGAGGGAGAGGAGAGGGTAGAGGAAAGGGATGCAGAGAGACGGAGAGGAGAGGGTAGAGGAGAGGAGAGGGATGTAGAGAGAAGGAGAGGAGAGGGTAGAGGAGAGGTATGCAGAGAGGAGAGGAGAGGGTAGAGGAGAGGGATGCAGAGAGAAGGACAGGAGATGGTAGAGGAGAGGGATGTAGAGAGAAGGAGAGAGTAGAGCAGAGGGATGGAAAGAGGAGAGGAGAGGGCAGAGGAGAGGAGAGGGATGTAGAGAGAAGGAGAGGAGAGGGTAGAGGAGAGGGATGGAGAGAGGAGAGGAGAGGGTAGAGGAGAGGAGAGGGTAGAGCAGAGGGATGGAGAGAGGAGAGGAGAGGGTAGAGCAGAGGGATGGAGAGAGGAGAGGAGAGGGTAGAGGAGAGGGATGGAGAGAGGAGAGGGTAGAGGAGAGGAGAGGGATGCAGAGAGAAGGAGAGGAGAGGGTAGAGGAGATGGATGGAAAGAGAAAGACAGGAGAGGGTAGAGGAGAGGGATGGAGAGAAGAGAGGAGAGGGTAGAGGAGAGGGATGTAGAGAGAAGGACAGGAGAGGGTAGAGGAGAGGGATGGAGAGAGGAGAGGGTAGAGGAGAGGAGAGGGATGTAGAGAGAAGGAGAGGAGAGGGTAGAGGAGAGGTATGCAGAGAGAGGAGAGGAGAGGGTAGAGGAGAGAAATGCAGAGAGAAGGAGAGGAGAGGGTAGAGGAGAGATATGCAGAGAGAGGAGAGGAGAGGGTAGAGGAGAGGAATGCAGAGAGAAGGAGAGGAGAGGATAGATGAGAGGTATGCAGAGAGAGGAGAGGAGAGGGTAGAGGAGAGGAATGCAGAGAGAAGGAGAGGAGAGGGTAGAGGAGAGGAGAGGGATGTAGAGAGAAGGAGAGGAGAGGGTAGAGGAGAGGAATGCAGAGAGAGGAGAGGAGAGGGTAGAGGAGAGGGATGTAGAGAGAAGGAGAGGAGAGGGTAGAGGAGAGGTATGCAGAGAGAAGGAGAGGAGAGGGTAGAGGAGAGGTATGCAGAGAGAATGAGAGGAGAGTGTAGAGGAGAGGAGAGGGATGTAGAGAGAAGGACCGGAGATGGTAGAGGAGAGGTATGCAGAGAGAATGAGAGGAGAGGGTAGAGGAGATGGATGTAGAGAGAAGGACAGGAGAGGGTAGAGGAGAGGGATGTAGAGAGAAGGAGAGGAGAGGGTAGAGGAGAGGTATGCAAAGAGAATGAGAGGAGAGGGTAGAGGAGAGGAGAGGGATGTAGAGAGAAGGACAGGAGATGGTAGAGGAGAGGTATGCAGAGAGGAGAGGAGAGGGTAAAGGAGATGGATGTAGAGAGAAGGACAGGAGAGGGTAGAGGAGAGGGATGTAGAGAGAGGGAGAGGAGAGGGTAGAGGAAAGGGATGCAGAGAGACGGAGAGGAGAGGGTAGAGGAGAGGAGAGGGATGTAGAGAGAAGGAGAGGAGAGGGTAGAGGAGAGGGATGGAGAGAGGAGAGGAGAGGGTAGAGGAGAGGAGTGGGTAGAGCAGAGGGATGGAGAGAGGAGAGGGTAGAGCAGAGGGATGGAGAGAGGAGAGGAGAGGGTAGAGGAGAGGGATGGAGAGAGGAGAGGGTAGAGGAGAGGAGAGGGATGCAGAGAGAAGGAGAGGAGAGGGTAGAGGAGATGGATGGAAAGAGAAAGACATTAGAGGGTAGAGGAGAGGGATGGAGAGAGGAGAGGAGAGGGTAGAGGAGAGGGATGTAGAGACGAGGACAGGAGAAGGTAGAGGAGAGGGATGGAGAGAGGAGAGGGTAGAGGAGAGGGATGGAGAGAGGAGAGGAGAGGGTAGAGGAGAGGGATGCAGAGAGGAGAGGAGAGGGTAGAGGAGAGGAGAGGGTAGAGCAGAGGGATGGAGAGAGGAGAGGAGAGGGTAGAGGAGAGGGATGCAGAGAGAAGGAGAGGAGAGGGTAGAGGAGATAGATGGAGAGAGGAGAGGAGAGGGTAGAGGAGAGGAGATGGTAGAGCAGAGGGATGGAGAGAGGAGAGGAGAGGGTAGAGGAGAGGGATGTAGAGAGAAGGAGAGGAGAGGGTAGAGGAGAGGGATGGAGAGAGGAGAGGAGAGGGTAGAGGAGAGGTATGCAGAGAGAAGGAGAGGAGAGGGTAGAGGAGAGGAATGCAGAGAGAGGAGAGGAGAGGGTAGAGGAGAGGAGAGGGATGTAGAGAGAAGGAGAGGAGAGGGTAGAGGAGAGGTATGCAGAGAGAGGAGAGGAGAGGGTAGAGGAGAGAAATGCAGAGAGAAGGAGAGGAGAGGGTAGAGGAGAGATATGCAGAGAGAGGAGAGGAGAGGGTAGAGGAGAGGAATGCAGAGAGAAGGAGAGAAGAGGATAGATGAGAGGTATGCAGAGAGAGGAGAGGAGAGGGTAGAGGAGAGGAATGCAGAGAGAAGGAGAGGAGAGGGTAGACGAGAGGAGAGGGATGTAGAGAGAAGGAGAGGAGAGGGTAGAGGAGAGGAATGCAGAGAGAGGAGAGGAGAGGGTAGAGGAGAGGGATGTAGAGAGAAGGAGAGGAGAGGGTAGAGGAGAGGTATGCAGAGAGAATGAGAGGAGAGGGTAGAGGAGAGGTATGCAGAGAGAATGAGAGGAGAGTGTAGAGGAGAGGAGAGGGATGTAGAGAGAAGGACCGGAGATGGTAGAGGAGAGGTATGCAGAGAGAATGAAAGGAGAGGGTAGAGGAGATGGATGTAGAGAGAAGGACAGGAGAGGGTAGAGGAGAGGGATGTAGAGAGAAGGAGAGGAGAGGGTAGAGGAGAGGTATGCAAAGAGAATGAGAGGAGAGGGTAGAGGAGAGGAGAGGGATGTAGAGAGAAGGACAGGAGATGGTAGAGGAGAGGTATGCAGAGAGGAGAGGAGAGGGTAAAGGAGATGGATGTAGAGAGAAGGACAGGAGAGGGTAGAGGAGAGGGATGTAGAGAGAGGGAGAGGAGAGGGTAGAGGAAAGGGATGCAGAGAGACGGAGAGGAGAGGGTAGAGGAGAGGAGAGGGATGTAGAGAGAAGGAGAGGAGAGGGTAGAGGAGAGGTATGCAGAGAGGAGAGGAGAGGGTAGAGGAGAGGGATGCAGAGAGAAGGACAGGAGATGGTAGAGGAGAGGGATGTAGAGAGAAGGAGAGAGTAGAGCAGAGGGATGGAAAGAGGAGAGGAGAGGGCAGAGGAGAGGAGAGGGATGTAGAGAGAAGGAGAGGAGAGGGTAGAGGAGAGGGATGGAGAGAGGAGAGGAGAGGGTAGAGGAGAGGAGAGGGTAGAGCAGAGGGATGGAGAGAGGAGAGGAGAGGGTAGAGCAGAGGGATGGAGAGAGGAGAGGAGAGGGTAGAGGAGAGGGATGGAGAGAGGAGAGGGTAGAGGAGAGGAGAGGGATGCAGAGAGAAGGAGAGGAGAGGGTAGAGGAGATGGATGGAAAGAGAAAGACAGGAGAGGGTAGAGGAGAGGGATGGAGAGAGGAGAGGAGAGGGTAGAGGAGAGGGATGTAGAGACGAGGACAGGAGAAGGTAGAGGAGAGGGATGGAGAGAGGAGAGGGTAGAGGAGAGGGATGGAGAGAGGAGAGGAGAGGGTAGAGGAGAGGGATGCAGAGAGGAGAGGAGAGGGTAGAGGAGAGGAGAGGGTAGAGCAGAGGGATGGAGAGAGGAGAGGAGAGGGTAGAGGAGAGGGATGCAGAGAGAAGGAGAGGAGAGGGTAGAGGAGATAGATGGAGAGAGGAGAGGAGAGGGTAGAGGAGAGGAGAGGGTAGAGCAGAGGGATGGAGAGAGGAGAGGAGAGGGTAGAGGAGAGGGATGTAGAGAGAAGGAGAGGAGAGGGTAGAGGAGAGGGATGGAGAGAGGAGAGGAGAGGGTAGAGGAGAGGTATGCAGAGAGAAGGAGAGGAGAGGGTAGAGGAGAGGAGAGGGTAGAGCAGAGGGATGGAGAGAGGAGAGGAGAGGGTAGAGGAGAGGGATGCAGAGAGAAGGAGAGGAGAGGGTAGAGGAGATAGATGGAGAGAGGAGAGGAGAGGGTAGAGGAGAGGAGAGGGTAGAGCAGAGGGATGGAGAGAGGAGAGGAGAGGGTAGAGGAGAGGGATGTAGAGAGAAGGAGAGGAGAGGGTAGAGGAGAGGGATGGAGAGAGGAGAGGAGAGGGTAGAGGAGAGGTATGCAGAGAGAAGGAGAGGAGAGGGTAGAGGAGAGGAATGCAGAGAGAGGAGAGGAGAGGGTAGAGGAGAGGAGAGGGATGTAGAGAGAAGGAGAGGAGAGGGTAGAGGAGAGGTATGCAGAGAGAGGAGAGGAGAGGGTAGAGGAGAGAAATGCAGAGAGAAGGAGAGGAGAGGGTAGAGGAGAGATATGCAGAGAGAGGAGAGGAGAGGGTAGAGGAGAGGAATGCAGAGAGAAGGAGAGGAGAGGATAGATGAGAGGTATGCAGAGAGAGGAGAGGAGAGGGTAGAGGAGAGGAATGCAGAGAGAAGGAGAGGAGAGGGTAGAGGAGAGGAGAGGGATGTAGAGAGAAGGAGAGGAGAGGGTAGAGGAGAGGAATGCAGAGAGAGGAGAGGAGAGGGTAGAGGAGAGGGATGTAGAGAGAAGGAGAGGAGAGGGTAGAGGAGAGGTATGCAGAGAGAATGAGAGGAGAGGGTAGAGGAGAGGTATGCAGAGAGAATGAGAGGAGAGTGTAGAGGAGAGGAGAGGGATGTAGAGAGAAGGACCGGAGATGGTAGAGGAGAGGTATGCAGAGAGAATGAGAGGAGAGGGTAGAGGAGAGGTATGCAGAGAGAAGGACAGGAGAGGGTAGAGGAGAGGGATGTAGAGAGAAGGAGAGGAGAGGGTAGAGGAGAGGTATGCAAAGAGAATGAGAGGAGAGGGTAGAGGAGAGGAGAGGGATGTAGAGAGAAGGACAGGAGATGGTAGAGGAGAGGTATGCAGAGAGGAGAGGAGAGGGTAAAGGAGATGGATGTAGAGAGAAGGACAGGAGAGGGTAGAGGAGAGGGATGTAGAGAGAGGGAGAGGAGAGGGTAGAGGAAAGGGATGCAGAGAGACGGAGAGGAGAGGGTAGAGGAGAGGAGAGGGATGTAGAGAGAAGGAGAGGAGAGGGTAGAGGAGAGGTATGCAGAGAGGAGAGGAGAGGGTAGAGGAGAGGGATGCAGAGAGAAGGACAGGAGATGGTAGAGGAGAGGGATGTAGAGAGAAGGAGAGAGTAGAGCAGAGGGATGGAAAGAGGAGAGGAGAGGGCAGAGGAGAGGAGAGGGATGTAGAGAGAAGGAGAGGAGAGGGTAGAGGAGAGGGATGGAGAGAGGAGAGGAGAGGGTAGAGGAGAGGAGAGGGTAGAGCAGAGGGATGGAGAGAGGAGAGGAGAGGGTAGAGGAGAGGGATGTAGAGAGAAGGAGAGGAGAGGGTAGAGGAGAGGGATGGAGAGAGGAGAGGAGAGGGTAGAGGAGAGGTATGCAGAGAGAAGGAGAGGAGAGGGTAGAGGAGAGGAATGCAGAGAGAGGAGAGGAGAGGGTAGAGGAGAGGAGAGGGATGTAGAGAGAAGGAGAGGAGAGGGTAGAGGAGAGGTATGCAGAGAGAGGAGAGGAGAGGGTAGAGGAGAGAAATGCAGAGAGAAGGAGAGGAGAGGGTAGAGGAGAGGAATGCAGAGAGAAGGAGAGGAGAGGATAGATGAGAGGTATGCAGAGAGAGGAGAGGAGAGGGTAGAGGAGAGGAATGCAGAGAGAAGGAGAGGAGAGGGTAGAGGAGAGGAGAGGGATGTAGAGAGAAGGAGAGGAGAGGGTAGAGGAGAGGAATGCAGAGAGAGGAGAGGAGAGGGTAGAGGAGAGGGATGTAGAGAGAAGGAGAGGAGAGGGTAGAGGAGAGGTATGCAGAGAGAATGAGAGGAGAGGGTAGAGGAGAGGTATGCAGAGAGAATGAGAGGAGAGTGTAGAGGAGAGGAGAGGGATGTAGAGAGAAGGACCGGAGATGGTAGAGGAGAGGTATGCAGAGAGAATGAGAGGAGAGGGTAGAGGAGATGGATGTAGAGAGAAGGACAGGAGAGGGTAGAGGAGAGGGATGTAGAGAGAAGGAGAGGAGAGGGTAGAGGAGAGGTATGCAAAGAGAATGAGAGGAGAGGGTAGAGGAGAGGAGAGGGATGTAGAGAGAAGGATAGGAGATGGTAGAGGAGAGGTATGCAGAGAGGAGAGGAGAGGGTAAAGGAGATGGATGTAGAGAGAAGGACAGGAGAGGGTAGAGGAGAGGGATGTAGAGAGAGGGAGAGGAGAGGGTAGAGGAAAGGGATGCAGAGAGACGGAGAGGAGAGGGTAGAGGAGAGGAGAGGGATGTAGAGAGAAGGAGAGGAGAGGGTAGAGGAGAGGTATGCAGAGAGGAGAGGAGAGGGTAGAGGAGAGGGATGCAGAGAGAAGGACAGGAGATGGTAGAGGAGAGGGATGTAGAGAGAAGGAGAGAGTAGAGCAGAGGGATGGAAAGAGGAGAGGAGAGGGCAGAGGAGAGGAGAGGGATGTAGAGAGAAGGAGAGGAGAGGGTAGAGGAGAGGGATGGAGAGAGGAGAGGAGAGGGTAGAGGAGAGGAGAGGGTAGAGCAGAGGGATGGAGAGAGGAGAGGAGAGGGTAGAGCAGAGGGATGGAGAGAGGAGAGGAGAGGGTAGAGGAGAGGGATGGAGAGAGGAGAGGGTAGAGGAGAGGAGAGGGATGCAGAGAGAAGGAGAGGAGAGGGTAGAGGAGATGGATGGAAAGAGAAAGACAGGAGAGGGTAGAGGAGAGGGATGGAGAGAGGAGAGGAGAGGGTAGAGGAGAGGGATGTAGAGACGAGGACAGGAGAAGGTAGAGGAGAGGGATGGAGAGAGGAGAGGGTAGAGGAGAGGGATGGAGAGAGGAGAGGAGAGGGTAGAGGAGAGGGATGCAGAGAGGAGAGGAGAGGGTAGAGGAGAGGAGAGGGTAGAGCAGAGGGATGGAGAGAGGAGAGGAGAGGGTAGAGGAGAGGGATGCAGAGAGAAGGAGAGGAGAGGGTAGAGGAGATAGATGGAGAGAGGAGAGGAGAGGGTAGAGGAGAGGAGAGGGTAGAGCAGAGGGATGGAGAGAGGAGAGGAGAGGGTAGAGGAGAGGGATGTAGAGAGAAGGAGAGGAGAGGGTAGAGGAGAGGGATGGAGAGAGGAGAGGAGAGGGTAGAGGAGAGGGATGGAGAGAGGAGAGGAGAGGGTAGAGGAGAGGAGAGGGTAGAGCAGAGGGATGGAGAGAGGAGAGGAGAGGGTAGAGGAGAGGGATGTAGAGAGAAGGAGAGGAGAGGGTAGAGGAGAGGGATGCAGAGAGAAGGAGAGGAGAGGGTAGAGGAGATAGATGGAGAGAGGAGAGGAGAGGGTAGAGGAGAGGAGAGGGTAGAGCAGAGGGATGGAGAGAGGAGAGGAGAGGGTAGAGGAGAGGGATGTAGAGAGAAGGAGAGGAGAGGGTAGAGGAGAGGGATGGAGAGAGGAGAGGAGAGGGTAGAGGAGAGGTATGCAGAGAGAAGGAGAGGAGAGGGTAGAGGAGAGGTATGCAGAGAGAGGAGAGGAGAGGGTAGAGGAAAGGGATGCAGAGAGACGGAGAGGAGAGGGTAGAGGAGATAGATGGAGAGAGGAGAGGAGAGGGTAGAGGAGAGGAGAGGGTAGAGCAGAGGGATGGAGAGAGGAGAGGAGAGGGTAGAGGAGAGGGATGTAGAGAGAAGGAGAGGAGAGGGTAGAGGAGAGGGATGGAGAGAGGAGAGGAGAGGGTAGAGGAGAGGTATGCAAAGAGAATGAGAGGAGAGGGTAGAGGAGAGGAGAGGGATGTAGAGAGAAGGACAGGAGATGGTAGAGGAGAGGTATGCAGAGAGGAGAGGAGAGGGTAAAGGAGATGGATGTAGAGAGAAGGACAGGAGAGGGTAGAGGAGAGGGATGTAGAGAGAGGGAGAGGAGAGGGTAGAGGAAAGGGATGCAGAGAGACGGAGAGGAGAGGGTAGAGGAGAGGAGAGGGATGTAGAGAGAAGGAGAGGAGAGGGTAGAGGAGAGGTATGCAGAGAGGAGAGGAGAGGGTAGAGGAGAGGGATGCAGAGAGAAGGACAGGAGATGGTAGAGGAGAGGGATGTAGAGAGAAGGAGAGAGTAGAGCAGAGGGATGGAAAGAGGAGAGGAGAGGGCAGAGGAGAGGAGAGGGATGTAGAGAGAAGGAGAGGAGAGGGTAGAGGAGAGGGATGGAGAGAGGAGAGGAGAGGGTAGAGGAGAGGAGAGGGTAGAGCAGAGGGATGGAGAGAGGAGAGGAGAGGGTAGAGCAGAGGGATGGAGAGAGGAGAGGAGAGGGTAGAGGAGAGGGATGGAGAGAGGAGAGGGTAGAGGAGAGGAGAGGGATGCAGAGAGAAGGAGAGGAGAGGGTAGAGGAGATGGATGGAAAGAGAAAGACAGGAGAGGGTAGAGGAGAGGGATGGAGAGAGGAGAGGAGAGGGTAGAGGAGAGGGATGCAGAGACGAGGACAGGAGAAGGTAGAGGAGAGGGATGGAGAGGAGAGGGTAGAGGAGAGGGATGGAGAGAGGAGAGGAGAGGGTAGAGGAGAGGGATGCAGAGAGGAGAGGAGAGGGTAGAGGAGAGGAGAGGGTAGAGCAGAGGGATGGAGAGAGGAGAGGAGAGGGTAGAGGAGAGGGATGCAGAGAGAAGGAGAGGAGAGGGTAGAGGAGATAGATGGAGAGAGGAGAGGAGAGGGTAGAGGAGAGGTATGCAGAGAGAAGGAGAGGAGAGGGTAGAGGAGAGGGATGTAGAGAGAAGGAGAGGAGAGGGTAAAGCAGAAGGATGCAGAGAGGAGAGGAGAGGAGAGGGTAGAGGAGAGGTATGCAGAGAGAAGGAGAGGAGAGGGTAGAGGAGAGGGATGTAGAGAGAAGGAGAGGAGAGGGTAGAGGAGAGGGATGTAGAGAGAAGGAGAGGAGATGGTAGAGGAGAGGGATGGAGAGAGGAGAGGAGAGGGTAGAGGAGAGGAGAGGGTAGAGGAGAGGGATGTAGAGAGAAGGAGAGGAGAAGGATGGAGAGAAGAGAGGAGAGGGTAGAGGAGAGGGATGTAGAGAGAAGGAGAGGAGATGGTAGAGCAGAGGGATGGAGAGAGGAGAGGAGAGGGTAGAGGAGAGGGATGGAGAGAGAAGGACAGGAGATGGTAGAGGAGAGAGATGGAAAGAGAAGGAGAGGGTAGAGGAGAGGGATGGAGAGAGGACAGGAGAGGGTAGAGGAGAGGGATGGAGAGAGAAGGACAGGAGATGGTAGAGGAGAGAGATGGAAAGAGAAGGAGAGGGTAGAGGAGAGGGATGGAGAGAGGACAGGAGAGGGTAGAGGAGAGGGATGGGGAGAGGAGAGGAGAGGGTAGAGGAGAGGGATGTAGAGAGAAGGACAGGAGATGGTAGAGAAGAGGGATGGAGAGAGGAGAGGAGAGGGTAGAGGAGAGGGATGTAGAGAGAAGGAGAGGAGAGGGTAGAGGAGAGGGATGGAGAGAGGAGAGGAGAGGGTAGAGGAGAGGTATGCAGAGAGAAGGAGAGGAGAGGGTAGAGGAGAGGTATGCAGAGAGAGGAGAGGAGAGGGTAGAGGAAAGGGATGCAGAGAGACGGAGAGGAGAGGGTAGAGGAGATAGATGGAGAGAGGAGAGGAGAGGGTAGAGGAGAGGAGAGGGTAGAGCAGAGGGATGGAGAGAGGAGAGGAGAGGGTAGAGGAGAGGGATGTAGAGAGAAGGAGAGGAGAGGGTAGAGGAGAGGGATGGAGAGAGGAGAGGAGAGGGTAGAGGAGAGGTATGCAAAGAGAATGAGAGGAGAGGGTAGAGGAGAGGAGAGGGATGTAGAGAGAAGGACAGGAGATGGTAGAGGAGAGGTATGCAGAGAGGAGAGGAGAGGGTAAAGGAGATGGATGTAGAGAGAAGGACAGGAGAGGGTAGAGGAGAGGGATGTAGAGAGAGGGAGAGGAGAGGGTAGAGGAAAGGGATGCAGAGAGACGGAGAGGAGAGGGTAGAGGAGAGGAGAGGGATGTAGAGAGAAGGAGAGGAGAGGGTAGAGGAGAGGTATGCAGAGAGGAGAGGAGAGGGTAGAGGAGAGGGATGCAGAGAGAAGGACAGGAGATGGTAGAGGAGAGGGATGTAGAGAGAAGGAGAGAGTAGAGCAGAGGGATGGAAAGAGGAGAGGAGAGGGCAGAGGAGAGGAGAGGGATGTAGAGAGAAGGAGAGGAGAGGGTAGAGGAGAGGGATGGAGAGAGGAGAGGAAAGGGTAGAGGAGAGGAGAGGGTAGAGCAGAGGGATGGAGAGAGGAGAGGAGAGGGTAGAGCAGAGGGATGGAGAGAGGAGAGGAGAGGGTAGAGGAGAGGGATGGAGAGAGGAGAGGGTAGAGGAGAGGAGAGGGATGCAGAGAGAAGGAGAGGAGAGGGTAGAGGAGATGGATGGAAAGAGAAAGACAGGAGAGGGTAGAGGAGAGGGATGGAGAGAGGAGAGGAGAGGGTAGAGGAGAGGGATGCAGAGACGAGGACAGGAGAAGGTAGAGGAGAGGGATGGAGAGGAGAGGGTAGAGGAGAGGGATGGAGAGAGGAGAGGAGAGGGTAGAGGAGAGGGATGCAGAGAGGAGAGGAGAGGGTAGAGGAGAGGAGAGGGTAGAGCAGAGGGATGGAGAGAGGAGAGGAGAGGGTAGAGGAGAGGGATGCAGAGAGAAGGAGAGGAGAGGGTAGAGGAGATAGATGGAGAGAGGAGAGGAGAGGGTAGAGGAGAGGAGAGGGTAGAGCAGAGGGATGGAGAGAGGAGAGGAGAGGGTAGAGGAGAGGGATGTAGAGAGAAGGAGAGGAGAGGGTAGAGGAGAGGGATGGAGAGAGGAGAGGAGAGGGTAGAGGAGAGGTATGCAGAGAGAAGGAGAGGAGAGGGTAGAGGAGAGGAATGCAGAGAGAGGAGAGGAGAGGGTAGAGGAGAGGAGAGGGATGTAGAGAGAAGGAGAGGAGAGGGTAGAGGAGAGGTATGCAGAGAGAGGAGAGGAGAGGGTAGAGGAGAGAAATGCAGAGAGAAGGAGAGGAGAGGGTAGAGGAGAGATATGCAGAGAGAGGAGAGGAGAGGGTAGAGGAGAGGAATGCAGAGAGAAGGAGAGGAGAGGATAGATGAGAGGTATGCGGAGAGAGGAGAGGAGAGGGTAGAGGAGAGGAATGCAGAGAGAAGGAGAGGAGAGGGTAGAGGAGAGGAGAGGGATGTAGAGAGAAGGAGAGGAGAGGGTAGAGGAGAGGAATGCAGAGAGAGGAGAGGAGAGGGTAGAGGAGAGGGATGTAGAGAGAAGGAGAGGAGAGGGTAGAGGAGAGGTATTCAGAGAGAATGAGAGGAGAGGGTAGAGGAGAGGTATGCAGAGAGAATGAGAGGAGAGTGTAGAGGAGAGGAGAGGGATGTAGAGAGAAGGACCGGAGATGGTAGAGGAGAGGTATGCAGAGAGAATGAGAGGAGAGGGTAGAGGAGATGGATGTAGAGAGAAGGACAGGAGAGGGTAGAGGAGAGGGATGTAGAGAGAAGGAGAGGAGAGGGTAGAGGAGAGGTATGCAAAGAGAATGAGAGGAGAGGGTAGAGGAGAGGAGAGGGATGTAGAGAGAAGGACAGGAGATGGTAGAGGAGAGGTATGCAGAGAGGAGAGGAGAGGGTAAAGGAGATGGATGTAGAGAGAAGGACAGGAGAGGGTAGAGGAGAGGGATGTAGAGAGAGGGAGAGGAGAGGGTAGAGGAAAGGGATGCAGAGAGACGGAGAGGAGAGGGTAGAGGAGAGGAGAGGGATGTAGAGAGAAGGAGAGGAGAGGGTAGAGGAGAGGTATGCAGAGAGGAGAGGAGAGGGTAGAGGAGAGGGATGCAGAGAGAAGGACAGGAGATGGTAGAGGAGAGGGATGTAGAGAGAAGGAGAGAGTAGAGCAGAGGGATGGAAAGAGGAGAGGAGAGGGCAGAGGAGAGGAGAGGGATGTAGAGAGAAGGAGAGGAGAGGGTAGAGGAGAGGGATGGAGAGAGGAGAGGAGAGGGTAGAGGAGAGGAGAGGGTAGAGCAGAGGGATGGAGAGAGGAGAGGAGAGGGTAGAGCAGAGGGATGGAGAGAGGAGAGGAGAGGGTAGAGGAGAGGGATGGAGAGAGGAGAGGGTAGAGGAGAGGAGAGGGATGCAGAGAGAAGGAGAGGAGAGGGTAGAGGAGATGGATGGAAAGAGAAAGACAGGAGAGGGTAGAGGAGAGGGATGGAGAGAGGAGAGGAGAGGGTAGAGGAGAGGGATGTAGAGACGAGGACAGGAGAAGGTAGAGGAGAGGGATGGAGAGAGGAGAGGGTAGAGGAGAGGGATGTAGAGAGAAGGAGAGGAGAGGGTAGAGGAGAGGGATGGAGAGAGGAGAGGAGAGGGTAGAGGAGAAGTATGCAGAGAGAAGGAGAGGAGAAGGTAGAGGAGAGGGATGTAGAGAGAAGGAGAGGAGATGGTAGAGGAGAAGGATGTAGAGAGAAGGAGAGAGTAGAGCAGAGGGATGGAAAGAGGAGAGGAGAGGGCAGAGGAGAGGAGAGGGATGTAGAGAGAAGGAGAGGAGAGGGTAGAGGAGAGGGATGGAGAGAGGAGAGGAGAGGGTAGAGGAGAGGAGAGGGTAGAGCAGAGGGATGGAGAGAGGAGAGGAGAGGGTAGAGGAGAGGGATGGAGAGAGGAGAGGGTAGAGCAGAGGGATGGAGAGAGGAGAGGAGAGGGTAGAGGAGAGGGATGGAGAGAGGAGAGGGTAGAGGAGAGGAGAGGGATGCAGAGAGAAGGAGAGGAGAGGGTAGAGGAGATGGATGGAAAGAGAAAGACAGGAGAGGGTAGAGAAGAGGGATGGAGAGAGGACAGGAGAGGGTAGAGGAGAGGGATGGAGAGAGGAGAGGAGAGGGTAGAGGAGAGGAGAGGGTAGAGCAGAGGGATGGAGAGAGGAGAGGAGAGGGTAGAGGAGAGGGATGCAGAGAGGAGAGGAGAGGGTAGAGGAGAGGAGAGGGTAGAGCAGAGGGATGGAGAGAGGAGAGGAGAGGGTAGAGGAGAGGGATTCAGAGAGAAGGACAGGAGAGGGTAGAGGAGAGGGATGCAGAGAGAAGGAGAGGAGAGGGTAGAGGAGAGGGATGGAGAGAGGAGAGGAGAGGGTAGAGGAGAGGAGAGGGTAGAGCAGAGGGGTGGAGAGAGGAGAGGAGAGGGTAGAGGAGAGGGATGTAGAGAGAAGGAGAGGAGAGGGTAGAGGAGAGGGATGGAGAGAGGAGTGGAGAGGGTAGAGGAGAGGAGAGGGTAGAGCAGAGGGATGGAGAGAGGAGAGGAGAGGGTAGAGGAGAGGGATGCAGAGAGAAGGAGAGGAGAGGGTAGAGGAGAGGGATGTAGAGAGAAGGAGAGGAGAGGGTAGAGGAGAGGGATGGAGAGAGGAGAGGAGATGGTAGAGGAGAGGAGAGGGTAGAGCAGAGGGATGGAGAGAGGAGAGGAGAGGGTAGAGGAGAGGGATGTAGAGAGAAGGAGAGGAGAGGGTAGAGCAGAGGGATGGAGAGAGGACAGGAGAGGGTAGAGGAGAGGTATGCAGAGAGAAGGAGAGGAGAGGGTAGAGGAGAGGGATTTAGAGAGAAGGAGAGGAGAGGGTAAAGCAGAGGGATGGAGAGAGGAGAGGAGAGGAGAGGGTAGAGGAGAGGAGAGGAGAGGGTAGAGCAGAGTAAGGAGAGAGGACAGGAGAGGGTAGAGGAGAGGTATGCAGAGAGAAGGAGAGGAGAGGGTAGAGGAGAGGGATGTAGAGAGAAGGAGAGGAGAGGGTAAAGCAGAAGGATGCAGAGAGGAGAGGAGAGGAGAGGGTAGAGGAGAGGGATGGAGAGAGGAGAGGGTAGAGGAGAGGAGAGGGATGCAGAGAGAAGGAGAGGAGAGGGTAGAGGAGATGGATGGAAAGAGAAAGACAGGAGAGGGTAGAGGAGAGGGATGGAGAGAGGAGAGGAGAGGGTAGAGGAGAGGGATGCAGAGACGAGGACAGGAGAAGGTAGAGGAGAGGGATGGAGAGGAGAGGGTAGAGGAGAGGGATGGAGAGAGGAGAGGAGAGGGTAGAGGAGAGGGATGCAGAGAGGAGAGGAGAGGGTAGAGGAGAGGAGAGGGTAGAGCAGAGGGATGGAGAGAGGAGAGGAGAGGGTAGAGGAGAGGGATGCAGAGAGAAGGAGAGGAGAGGGTAGAGGAGATAGATGGAGAGAGGAGAGGAGAGGGTAGAGGAGAGGTATGCAGAGAGAAGGAGAGGAGAGGGTAGAGGAGAGGGATGTAGAGAGAAGGAGAGGAGAGGGTAAAGCAGAAGGATGCAGAGAGGAGAGGAGAGGAGAGGGTAGAGGAGAGGTATGCAGAGAGAAGGAGAGGAGAGGGTAGAGGAGAGGGATGTAGAGAGAAGGAGAGGAGAGGGTAGAGGAGAGGGATGTAGAGAGAAGGAGAGGAGATGGTAGAGGAGAGGGATGGAGAGAGGAGAGGAGAGGGTAGAGGAGAGGAGAGGGTAGAGGAGAGGGATGTAGAGAGAAGGAGAGGAGAAGGATGGAGAGAAGAGAGGAGAGGGTAGAGGAGAGGGATGTAGAGAGAAGGAGAGGAGATGGTAGAGCAGAGGGATGGAGAGAGGAGAGGAGAGGGTAGAGGAGAGGGATGGAGAGAGAAGGACAGGAGATGGTAGAGGAGAGAGATGGAAAGAGAAGGAGAGGGTAGAGGAGAGGGATGGAGAGAGGACAGGAGAGGGTAGAGGAGAGGGATGGAGAGAGAAGGACAGGAGATGGTAGAGGAGAGAGATGGAAAGAGAAGGAGAGGGTAGAGGAGAGGGATGGAGAGAGGACAGGAGAGGGTAGAGGAGAGGGATGGGGAGAGGAGAGGAGAGGGTAGAGGAGAGGGATGTAGAGAGAAGGACAGGAGATGGTAGAGAAGAGGGATGGAGAGAGGAGAGGAGAGGGTAGAGGAGAGGGATGTAGAGAGAAGGAGAGGAGAGGGTAGAGGAGAGGGATGGAGAGAGGAGAGGAGAGGGTAGAGGAGAGGTATGCAGAGAGAAGGAGAGGAGAGGGTAGAGGAGAGGTATGCAGAGAGAGGAGAGGAGAGGGTAGAGGAAAGGGATGCAGAGAGACGGAGAGGAGAGGGTAGAGGAGATAGATGGAGAGAGGAGAGGAGAGGGTAGAGGAGAGGAGAGGGTAGAGCAGAGGGATGGAGAGAGGAGAGGAGAGGGTAGAGGAGAGGGATGTAGAGAGAAGGAGAGGAGAGGGTAGAGGAGAGGGATGGAGAGAGGAGAGGAGAGGGTAGAGGAGAGGTATGCAAAGAGAATGAGAGGAGAGGGTAGAGGAGAGGAGAGGGATGTAGAGAGAAGGACAGGAGATGGTAGAGGAGAGGTATGCAGAGAGGAGAGGAGAGGGTAAAGGAGATGGATGTAGAGAGAAGGACAGGAGAGGGTAGAGGAGAGGGATGTAGAGAGAGGGAGAGGAGAGGGTAGAGGAAAGGGATGCAGAGAGACGGAGAGGAGAGGGTAGAGGAGAGGAGAGGGATGTAGAGAGAAGGAGAGGAGAGGGTAGAGGAGAGGTATGCAGAGAGGAGAGGAGAGGGTAGAGGAGAGGGATGCAGAGAGAAGGACAGGAGATGGTAGAGGAGAGGGATGTAGAGAGAAGGAGAGAGTAGAGCAGAGGGATGGAAAGAGGAGAGGAGAGGGCAGAGGAGAGGAGAGGGATGTAGAGAGAAGGAGAGGAGAGGGTAGAGGAGAGGGATGGAGAGAGGAGAGGAAAGGGTAGAGGAGAGGAGAGGGTAGAGCAGAGGGATGGAGAGAGGAGAGGAGAGGGTAGAGCAGAGGGATGGAGAGAGGAGAGGAGAGGGTAGAGGAGAGGGATGGAGAGAGGAGAGGGTAGAGGAGAGGAGAGGGATGCAGAGAGAAGGAGAGGAGAGGGTAGAGGAGATGGATGGAAAGAGAAAGACAGGAGAGGGTAGAGGAGAGGGATGGAGAGAGGAGAGGAGAGGGTAGAGGAGAGGGATGCAGAGACGAGGACAGGAGAAGGTAGAGGAGAGGGATGGAGAGGAGAGGGTAGAGGAGAGGGATGGAGAGAGGAGAGGAGAGGGTAGAGGAGAGGGATGCAGAGAGGAGAGGAGAGGGTAGAGGAGAGGAGAGGGTAGAGCAGAGGGATGGAGAGAGGAGAGGAGAGGGTAGAGGAGAGGGATGCAGAGAGAAGGAGAGGAGAGGGTAGAGGAGATAGATGGAGAGAGGAGAGGAGAGGGTAGAGGAGAGGAGAGGGTAGAGCAGAGGGATGGAGAGAGGAGAGGAGAGGGTAGAGGAGAGGGATGTAGAGAGAAGGAGAGGAGAGGGTAGAGGAGAGGGATGGAGAGAGGAGAGGAGAGGGTAGAGGAGAGGTATGCAGAGAGAAGGAGAGGAGAGGGTAGAGGAGAGGAATGCAGAGAGAGGAGAGGAGAGGGTAGAGGAGAGGAGAGGGATGTAGAGAGAAGGAGAGGAGAGGGTAGAGGAGAGGTATGCAGAGAGAGGAGAGGAGAGGGTAGAGGAGAGAAATGCAGAGAGAAGGAGAGGAGAGGGTAGAGGAGAGATATGCAGAGAGAGGAGAGGAGAGGGTAGAGGAGAGGAATGCAGAGAGAAGGAGAGGAGAGGATAGATGAGAGGTATGCAGAGAGAGGAGAGGAGAGGGTAGAGGAGAGGAATGCAGAGAGAAGGAGAGGAGAGGGTAGAGGAGAGGAGAGGGATGTAGAGAGAAGGAGAGGAGAGGGTAGAGGAGAGGAATGCAGAGAGAGGAGAGGAGAGGGTAGAGGAGAGGGATGTAGAGAGAAGGAGAGGAGAGGGTAGAGGAGAGGTATGCAGAGAGAATGAGAGGAGAGGGTAGAGGAGAGGTATGCAGAGAGAATGAGAGGAGAGTGTAGAGGAGAGGAGAGGGATGTAGAGAGAAGGACCGGAGATGGTAGAGGAGAGGTATGCAGAGAGAATGAGAGGAGAGGGTAGAGGAGATGGATGTAGAGAGAAGGACAGGAGAGGGTAGAGGAGAGGGATGTAGAGAGAAGGAGAGGAGAGGGTAGAGGAGAGGTATGCAAAGAGAATGAGAGGAGAGGGTAGAGGAGAGGAGAGGGATGTAGAGAGAAGGACAGGAGATGGTAGAGGAGAGGTATGCAGAGAGGAGAGGAGAGGGTAAAGGAGATGGATGTAGAGAGAAGGACAGGAGAGGGTAGAGGAGAGGGATGTAGAGAGAGGGAGAGGAGAGGGTAGAGGAAAGGGATGCAGAGAGACGGAGAGGAGAGGGTAGAGGAGAGGAGAGGGATGTAGAGAGAAGGAGAGGAGAGGGTAGAGGAGAGGTATGCAGAGAGGAGAGGAGAGGGTAGAGGAGAGGGATGCAGAGAGAAGGACAGGAGATGGTAGAGGAGAGGGATGTAGAGAGAAGGAGAGAGTAGAGCAGAGGGATGGAAAGAGGAGAGGAGAGGGCAGAGGAGAGGAGAGGGATGTAGAGAGAAGGAGAGGAGAGGGTAGAGGAGAGGGATGGAGAGAGGAGAGGAGAGGGTAGAGGAGAGGAGAGGGTAGAGCAGAGGGATGGAGAGAGGAGAGGAGAGGGTAGAGCAGAGGGATGGAGAGAGGAGAGGAGAGGGTAGAGGAGAGGGATGGAGAGAGGAGAGGGTAGAGGAGAGGAGAGGGATGCAGAGAGAAGGAGAGGAGAGGGTAGAGGAGATGGATGGAAAGAGAAAGACAGGAGAGGGTAGAGGAGAGGGATGGAGAGAGGAGAGGAGAGGGTAGAGGAGAGGGATGTAGAGACGAGGACAGGAGAAGGTAGAGGAGAGGGATGGAGAGAGGAGAGGGTAGAGGAGAGGAGAGGATGAGAGAGAAGGAGAGGAGAGGGTAGAGGAGAGGGAATGCAGAGAGAAGGAGAGGAGAGGTAGAGGAGAGGGATGGAGAGAGGAGGGAGGGTAGAGGAGAGGATGTGAGAGAGGAGAGGAGAGCAGAGGGATGGAAGAGGAGAGGAGAGGGTAGAGGAGAGGAGAGGGATGTAGAGAGAAGGAGAGGAGAGGGTAGAGGAGAGGGATGGAGAGAGGAGAGGAGAGGGTAGAGGAGAGGAGAGGGTAGAGCAGAGGGATGGAGAGAGGAGAGGAGAGGGTAGAGGAGAGGGATGGAGAGAGGAGAGGGTAGAGCAGAGGATGGAGAGAGGAGAGGAGAGGGTAGAGGAGAGGGATGGAGAGAGGAGAGGAGAGGAGAGGAGAGGGATGCAGAGAGAAGGAGAGGAGAGGGTAGAGGAGATGGATGGAAGAGAAGACAGGAGAGGGTAGAGAAGAGGGATGGAGAGAGGACAGGAGAGGGTAGAGGAGAGGGATGGAGAGAGGAGAGGAGAGGGTAGAGGAGAGGAGAGGGTAGAGCAGAGGGATGGAGAGAGGAGAGGAGAGGGTAGAGGAGAGGGATGCAGAGAGGAGAGGAGAGGGTAGAGGAGAGGAGAGGGTAGAGCAGAGGGATGGAGAGAGGAGAGGAGAGGGTAGAGGAGAGGGATGTCAGAGAGAAGGACAGGAGAGGGTAGAGGAGAGGGATGCAGAGAGAAGGAGAGGAGAGGGTAGAGGAGAGGGATGGAGAGAGGAGAGGAGAGGGTAGAGGAGAGGAGAGGGTAGAGCAGAGGGTGGAGAGAGGAGAGGAGAGGGTAGAGGAGAGGGATGTAGAGAGAAGGAGAGGAGAGGGTAGAGGAGAGGGATGGAGAGAGGAGTGGAGAGGGTAGAGGAGAGGAGAGGGTAGAGCAGAGGGATGGAGAGAGGAGAGGAGAGGGTAGAGGAGAGGGATGCAGAGAGAAGGAGAGGAGAGGGTAGAGGAGAGGGATGTAGAGAGAAGGAGAGGAGAGGGTAGAGGAGAGGGATGGAGAGAGGAGAGGAGATGGTAGAGGAGAGGAGAGGGTAGAGCAGAGGGATGGAGAGAGGAGAGGAGAGGGTAGAGGAGAGGGATGTAGAGAGAAGGAGAGGAGAGGGTAGAGCAGAGGGATGGAGAGAGGACAGGAGAGGGTAGAGGAGAGGTATGCAGAGAGAAGGAGAGGAGAGGGTAGAGGAGAGGGATTTAGAGAGAAGGAGAGGAGAGGGTAGAGCAGAGGGATGGAGAGAGGAGAGGAGAGGAGAGGGTAGAGGAGAGGAGAGGAGAGGGTAGAGCAGAGTAAGGAGAGAGGACAGGAGAGGGTAGAGGAGAGGTATGCAGAGAGAAGGAGAGGAGAGGGTAGAGGAGAGGGATGTAGAGAGAAGGAGAGGAGAGGGTAAAGCAGAAGGATGCAGAGAGGAGAGGAGAGGAGAGGGTAGAGGAGAGGTATGCAGAGAGAAGGAGAGGAGAGGGTAGAGGAGAGGGATGTAGAGAGAAGGAGAGGAGAAGGATGGAGAGAGGAGAGGAGAGGGTAGAGGAGAGGGATGTAGAGAGAAGGAGAGGAGATGGTAGAGCAGAGGGATGGAGAGAGGAGAGGAGAGGGTAGAGGAGAGGGATGGAGAGAGAAGGACAGGAGATGGTAGAGGAGAGAGATGGAAAGAGAAGGAGAGGGTAGAGGAGAGGGATGGAGAGAGGACAGGAGAGGGTAGAGGAGAGGGATGGAGAGAGAAGGACGGAGATGTAGAGGAGAGGATGGAAGAGAAGGAGAGGGTAGAGGAGAGGGATGGAGAGAGGAGAGGAGAGGGTAGAGGAGAGGGATGCGAGAGAGGAGAGGAGAGGGTAGAGGAGAGGGATGTAGAGAGAAGGACGGAGTAGAGAGAGGGATGGAGAGAGGAGAGGAGAGGGTAGAGGAGAGGGATGAGAGGATGAGGAGAGGGTAGAGGAGAGGGATGAGAGAGGAGAGGAGAGGGTAGAGGAGAGATGGAAAGAGAAGGACAGGAGAGGGTAGAGGAGAGGGATGGAGAGAGGAGAGGAGAGGGTAGAGGAGAGGGATGAGAGAGAAGGAAGGAGATGGTAGAGGAGAGGGATGTAGGAGAAGGAGAGGAGAGGGTAGAGGAGAGGGATGGAGAGAGGAGAGGAGAGGGTAGAGGAGATAGATGGAAAGAGAAGGACAGGAGAGGGTAGAGGAGAGGGATTTAGAGAGAAGGAGAGGAGAGGGTAGAGGAGAGGGATGGAGACAGGAGAGGAGAGGGTAGAGGAGAGGGATGCAGAGAGAAGGAGAGGAGAGGGTAGAGGAGAGGGATGCAGAGAGAAGGAGAGGAGAGGGTAGAGGAGAGGGATGGAGAGAGGAGAGGAGATGGGAGAGGAGAGGAGAGGGTAGAGCAGAGGGATGGAGAGAGGAGAGGAGAGGGTAGAGGAGAGGGATGCAGAGAGAAGGAGAGGAGAGGGTAGAGCAGAGGGATGGAGAGAGGAGAGGAAAGGGTAGAGGAGAGGGATGCAGAGAGAAGGAGAGGAGAGGGTAGAGGAGAGGGATGGAGAGAGGACAGGAGAGGGTAGAGGAGAGGGATGCAGAGAGAAGGAGAGGAGAGGGTAGAGGAGAGGGATGCAGAGAGAAGGAGAGGAGAGGGTAGAGGAGAGGAGAGGGTAGAGGAGAGGAGAGGGTAGAGCAGAGGGATGGAGAGAGGACAGGAGAGGGTAGAGGAGAGGGATGCAGAGAGAAGGACAGGAGAGGGTAGAGGAGAGGGATGCAGAGAGAAGGAGAGGAGAGGGTAGAGGAGAGGAATGTAGAGAGAAGGAGAGGAGAGGGTAGAGGAGAGGGATGGAGAGAGGAGAGGAGATGGTAGAGGAGAGGAGAGGGTAGAGCAGAGGGATGGAGAGAGGAGAGGAGAGGGTAGAGGAGAGGGATGCAGAGAGAAGGAGAGGAGAGGGTAGAGCAGAGGGATGGAGAGAGGAGAGGAGAGGGTAGAGGAGAGGAGAGGGTAGAGGAGAGGAGAGGAGAGGGTAGAGCAGAGGGAAGGAGAGAGGACAGGAGAGGGTAGAGGAGAGGTATGCAGAGAGAAGGAGAGGAGAGGGTAGAGGAGAGGGATGTAGAGAGAAGGAGAGGAGAGGGTAAAGCAGAGGGATGGAGAGAGGAGAGGAGAGGAGAGGGTAGAGGAGAGGTATGCAGAGAGAAGGAGAGGAGAGGGTAGAGGAGAGGGATGTAGAGAGAAGGAGAGGAGATGGTAGAGGAGAGGGATGGAGAGAGGAGAGGAGTGGGTAGAGGAGAGGGATGGAGAGAGGAGAGGAGAGGGTAGAGGAGAGGGATGCAGAGAGAAGGAGAGGAGAGGGTAGAGGAGAGGGATGTAGAGAGAAGGAGAGGAGATGGTAGAGGAGAGGGATGGAGAGAGGAGAGGGTAGAGGAGAGGAGAGGGTAGAGGAGAGGAGAGGGATGTAGAGAGAAGAAGAGGAGAGGGATGGAGAGAGGAGAGGAGAGGGATGTAGAGAGAAGGACAGGAGAGGGTAGAGGAGATAGATGGAAAGACAAGGACAGGAGAGGGTAGAGGAGAGGGATGGAGAGAGGAGAGGAGAGGGTAGAGGAGAGGGATGGAGAGAGAAGGACAGGAGATGGTAGAGGAGAGAGAGAGAGAGAAGGAGAGGGGAGAGGAGAGGGAGGGAGAGAGGACAGGAGGAGGGGAGAGGAGAGGGAGGAAGAGAGAAAGAGAGGAGAGGGAGAGGAGGGAGGAGAGAGGAGAGGAGGGAGGAGGACAGTGAGGAAGGGAGAAAGAGAGGAGGGGAGGAGGACAGTGAGGAAGGGAGAAAGAGAGAGGAGGGGAGGAGGAGAGAGAGGAAGGGAGAAAGAGAGAGGAGGGGAGGAGGAGAGAGAGGAAGGGAGGAGGACAGTGAGGAAGGGAGAAAGAGAGAGGAGGGGAGGAGGAGAGAGAGGAAGGGAGAAAGAGAGAGGAGGGGAGGAGAGAGAGGAAGGGAGGAGGACAGTGAGGAAGGGAGGAAGAGAGAGGAAGGGAGGAGGACAGTGAGGGAGAGGAGAGGAGAGAGAGAGGAGAGGAGGAGGAGAGAGAGGAAGGGAGAAAGAGAGAGGAAGGGAGGAGGAGAGAGAGGAAGGGAGGAGGACAGTGGGAAGGGAGAAAGAGAGAGAGGAAGGGAGGAGGAGAAGAGAGGAAGGGAGGAGGACAGTGAGGAGGGGAGGAGGAGAGAGAGGAAGGGAGAAAGAGAGAGGAGAGGGGAGGAGAGGAGAGGGAGAGGAGAGGAGAGGAGAGGGTAGAGGAGAGGGAAGGAGAGAGGAGGAGAGGGAGAGGAGAGGAGGAGAGAGAAGGAGAGGAGAGGGAAGAGGAGAGGGAGGAAGAGAGAAGGAGAGGAGAGGGAAAGAGAGGGAGGAGAGAGGAGAGGAGAGGAGAGTGAGAGGAGAGGAGAGAGAGAAGGGAGGAGAGGGTAGAGGAGAGGGAGAAGAGAGAAGGAGAGGAGAGGGAGAGGAGAGGGAGGGAGAGAGGAGAGGAGGGGAGAGGAGAGGGAGGAGAGAGGAGAGGAGAGGGAGGAGGAGAGGGAGGAAGAGAGAAGGAGAGGAGAGGGAGAGGAGAGGGAGAGAGAGAAGGAGAGGAGAGGTGAGGAGAGGGATGGAGAGAAGAGAGGGTAGAGGAGAGGAGAGGGTAGAGGAGAGTAGAGGGATGTAGAGAGAAGTCTGTTAAAGAGGAGAGGAAAGGACAGAGGGGAGGGGAGGGGAGAGAAACAGGAGAGGTTAGAGGAGATACAGGGAAAGACAAGGTGAGGAGAGGGAGAGGAGAGGGGATGGAAGAGGAGAGAAAGGGAGAGGAGAGGGAGGAGAGAGAAGAGACAAAGAGATGGTAGAGGAGAGAGAAGAGAAGGAGAGGAGAGGAGAGGGAGGAGAGAGGAGAGGAGATGGTAAGGGGAGAGGAGAGACAAAGCGATATTAAGGGGAGAGGATAAGAGAGGAGAGGAGAGGAGAGGAGAAGAGAGGAGAGACAAAGAGATGGTAAGGGGAGAGGAGAGACAAAGCGATATTAAGGGGAGAGGATATTAGAGGAGAAGAGAGGAGAGGAGAAGAGAGGAGAAGAGAGGAGAGACAAAGAGATGGTAAGGGGAGAGGAGAGGAGAGGAGAGGAGAGGAGAGGAGAGGAGTGACAAAGCGATAGTAAGATGAGAGGAGATTATAAGAGAGGAGAGGGATGGAGAGAGAAGGAGAGGAGATGAGAGGAGAGGGATTAGAGGAGAGGAGAGGAGATGGTAGAGGAGAGGAGATGGAAGAGAGGAGAGGAGAGGGAGAGGAGAGGGAGGAGAGAGAAGGACAAAGAGATGGTAGAGGAGAGGAGATGGGAGGAGAGGAGAGGAGAGGAGAGGGATGGAGAGAGGACAGGAGAGGGATGGAGAGAGAAGGAGAAGAGGGGGGAGTATTTTACTGTTTCTGTAATATAGAGTGGGACAGAGAGGAAGTTTTAGGGTGAGAGGTTGATATTGTGAGAGTGAAGTTTAGGGGAAAGAGTGAGAGTGAGGGGATCATCCCATAGACATAGTTCAGATCCCAGAGGGGACAGTTTGAAAGACAGACCCAGTCTTGAGGTTGTTAATGGCGTCCTCCACCCCTCTCTGGTTATATTTGACCATGTAATGGTGCATGCCAGGGTAGTTACTGCGGATGTTCTTCTCTGTACTCCCGTTGGGCACCGTGCCAAACTTCAGAGGGGGGTACTGCTCTGTGGGGTGCTGGAACTGAGAGGTGAGAAAGGTGAGTTTGAGTTGGGCTTAACATCCCTATTTTATGAAGAAACGCCAATATGCGCCTATAGAGCCCCTCTATTTGAATAGAGGGGAGAAGCCTGTGCTTTGCTACAGTACAAGGACATATATATTTTTTTCTACATCAGAGAACCATAAAGGCCAAACCACATAAACAGTTTGAATCCAGTTGTATTGTAAAATAAGTGTATCTGTAGCCATGTCCAATCTCCATAACACTGAGCAGTATCACCACAACAAAGTATTGAACATAAAGCACTGAGCTGTAATAGACCATGACAGTACACTCAACATCAAGCTCAAAATACCATGCTACCATATTCAACCAAAACATTGAACATCAGAAAGCAGAGAGAGAGAGAAAGAGAGAAAGAGAGAGAGAGAGAGAGAGAGAGAGAGAGAGAGAGA